>NC_079149.1:60639113-60681863 GCF_945859685.1 Eupeodes corollae | reverse complement strand
ATTTCCATCAACGCCACTATAATCTGGAACCCTAACAGAATTACCACATTGTTTGAGTATAGAGGATGTTGTGGCCGAATGGATAGCCATAATAGCTGCCCAATGGCTGTTAGTGTAGATAGAACTGTTTTTTATTTTGGTGTCAGTTTGATTTGCATGCTTTTCTGATTGTTGTAAATTTTGCTTGAAATACACTGGTAGAATCAGGAAGTCGAAAAGACTTGAAGGCATTTAAGAATTCAGAGAAGATTCCCGACCAAATTCCACACTCCATCTTTGAACCGTCCCAATCCTTTCTGAAAGGAGAGATGGCTTTAAAAGAAGGGGTGCAGTAGTCGGTGTCCGTCAAAAAATATCCGCTGAAATTAGTTCGTTAGTGTTCCCATGCTTATAGGGTCTGTAAAACCCACAGTTTGATTCTTTAAGCCCTAGCACGCTAAACTGTTTTGGTGTACTGGTAGGAGATTCAGATTAACATTTAGGACATCTATTAGGCAGAATGAAAGTGCCACTGTAGTGCCAATACTAGGTGTTCTAAGAAAAGTACAAATCATATTTGGACTTCTGAAGATTTTTGTTGTTCCTTCATTTACATTCTTGGTGTTGGTCTTGAGTAACGTTTCACACACTTCTTTGAAATAGGTGTGGGGGGGATGTTGGATTAAGAAATTGTATCTCCGAATATTCCATTTTAAAACCCATAATATCAATCAAAATATCAGCTTTGTACCTATTACGTTCAAAACAAAAGACATTTATTTGAATAGGTTCTATTTAATTTTTAATTCGAGTAAAATCAAAAAGAGGCTGGGATGCGATCAACACTGATAAATTTCCATCCCGTCTGTTGATTTGTCTTGCTTAAGAGTTTTGTAGGTTTTCGTGTTGGGTTTAAAAAGTTGCCAGTTGAATTATTCTTAAAAAATTTAACATTACCAACAATATTTTTCATTCAAAATAAATAGTTCAGTTTGAAAATTTTGTTCTCATAAATAGATTTTTAATCGAAACAAATTTTTATTAATTTAAGTAGCATTTCCGAAATATTTAAAAATTGCATGAATAAAATTAAATTGAAACATATCAAGAACCGAACATCAATTTTTACCAAATTTGAAAAAAAACCGACTGTTGGATTTTTATAAAAAAAACTACTGAATATCGAAAACAATATTTTCTGTAAAATATAAAAATCGAAAATAAATTTGCACCAAGTTTAATATTGTTTTTTTAGATTTTTATTTTTTGTAAAAAAACTGTCAATTAGATTTTTCTCAAATTTTTTATTAATAGTTTTTTAAAGACAAAATAAGATAAAACTAGTTGGAAGCCATAATCTCAAATTATTAAAAAGATATTTGAGTCGAAATTAAATTTATACCAACTTTGAGTTATGTTTTTTTTATTTTTTTATTTTTTATGGGATTGTAGAATACTTTAAAAACAATTGTACATGTTTTGGAAATACGATTTTGCTTATGTGAATGCCTAATTACATTTATAAAAACCCTTTTTTAACTCAAAAATTGAAGTTTTGTATAAAAAATCGTATTTATTCGTAAAAGAGTTGTAAATAATCTAAAAAAGTGAAAGCCACTTAAATTTATTGCAAAATTGAAAAAAATGTTAGATGCTACAATTGTATAATTTTTTAAATATATTCAAATATATTGATATTTCCACCAAATTTCTTCAAAATAGTTGACCTGCCAAAGACCTTTATTAAGGTTCAATTTCACAAACGAAAATGTAAAGTTATAATAAATGAGTTAGTTAAAAAATAAAAGCATTATTTTATTAACAACTGTTAACAAATTTAATAAAAGGATATTTATATATATTTATTCAGAGAATTATGGGGAAATATTCCAAAATAAAAAAGGGTATAATTTATACATAATTTTTGAATTTATGAGAGAAATAATTCGTCCAAAAAACAAGAATTCACTATGCATACAAAACCTTTGTTTGCCTTTTTTCAACTTTATTTATTTTGGTTCACATTCGAAACTTATATTGTCCTTATTGGTCAAGCAAAGTTAAAAATAAACTTGCTAAATTTAAACAGAGGATGCAGTAAGCACCCCTGTATCAGTTTTTTTTTTCAAAAACAATCCTATACATGTACTCGTACATATATAGGTGTTGCCTGCGGCTTTTCAAAAGTGTTGAAAGAAAATCAAAATATCACATAAAAACATGAGACTTAGTAAGCTTTCCACAATCAAGAAAAAAAAAGTTCACACAACAGTAACGCTGTCTATTGTTAAAACAATGAAGCACGTCTTTTTTATGTTTACCATAGTTACTTTTAGTGTTTGCCCTTGCCCTACATTAATTGTCATAGTAACTAACTTTAATTGTGAATTGAAGCCTTTTGAAATTGAATTGTATATCTGTAGGTATTAGAGAAATAATAACATTTTCACCCACACTATATACTCAACCCACACCTTAAAAGATGAAACGCCTAATAAAAGCCAACGGAGATAGGTCGAAAAACAAGAAGCACCTAATGATATGCTTCTAATTAATGTTCTAAAAAAAGAATATCGAACATCTAATCAAAATTGTTAATGGTGGATCTCCTCGAATGAGTTGGAATGAAATGTTAAACAGGGCATTTAAACACTCTCCAGCATCATTACTACATACTCTTAAAAAATCATGTCCAAGCATTACTCCGTTGTGACATGAAGGACGGACAAACAAACAAACAAACTAACAAGCAAACAAACTGACTTTCCAATTTATTATATAAGCAGACATTTTATTTATGGGATAGTTGAATGAACTGGTACAGGTATTACAGTGATTTAAACAAAATTGATGCTATTTGTTTTTAGTTTAAAATATGCTTAAATGTTAGTTTATTTTAGATTCAGATGGTAATGTTAGTTCCTCGTTTTTTACCACTGCCTTTGATAAATGGATTTACTTTGTGATAAGATAACTTGACTTAAAATTAAATTCTTTTCCCATTGAATTAATGATTCAAGCTTTGGGAGATATTATTAATGTTTAACTCACAGAATTATTTTTTTAACAATGTATCCTCTAAAAAAACTATTTCGTTTGCCTTATTCTTACATCTCAAAAAACTACGTCAAAAAATGTTTATTCCTTAAGCTTAAGTTTATAAAATTGAATTCTTATACGTAGTTTAAACTCTTTTTGCTCTAATAAATAACAAAATCCCCAATCCCAATTATCTGCAAAAATCAAATGTCTTATGCACTTAAAGACTTCTTTCCTTCAAATCCAAATAACAAATGGTGTAGTAAAAGTGCCAATTTGATGGTGCAATCCATTTTTCTTGCACGTGTCAGTTCATTTCGGTCGTGTTTGTTTTTCATATCTACTTTCTTTGTCTTCTCAATTTCACCGAAAATCTCTGCGAACATTAATTACAATCTCGCTCCATTAACCGCATCAGTATAGGATACGCCATGCCATATTAAAACGGAATAAAAGCAAATAAAAGTTCCTCAATCCTTCAGAATCCTGCCAACTGTGAAAATATGGACATTTTCATCATGTACTCATCCAATACCTCCCACTGACACACACATGCGAGTATAATATAGGTTATAGGTACCTAACCAACATTTGTGCCATACTAACCATACAATGTTAATGAGTCTACCAAAAATCGTTTTTTCAGATTTATGTTTCGAGGCAGTTTTGTGTAAAAACATAAGAAAATGGAATTTTCTTCCAAGATGAGTGTGCTGATGGTGACTGTTGAGTGCCTTTGAAGGTCAGAGTGGCGGCGCGGCGCGGCGCGGCGGGCGTTTATAGTCCTCCTTTGACCATAATGGATGATTGGCTGAACATCACGTTGTATAAATTTTACCCAAATTTACTGCTTCCTTTTCTTTATCTCTTTATCCCTTCCATTGTTCAGTGTATAATGAGAAAATAAGAATCAAAGCGACCGCTAAAATTTCATCATCGATTTTTTAATAACAGGTCGAAAGGACATTATTTTAGAGAGGAGTGTTTGCTGCGGTGATGGGCTTCTGGCTTTTTTGGCTGACAAATTGATGGGAATTAGTCATGCTGTCACTGTGTCTGTATACCGAAGATGTACATAACTCGGTTTCCTTAAAAGAAGATACCAATTTCTATAGAACCAACCGAACCCTTTAAGTGTCGAACAAATTCCAACTGTCAATAGAGGATGTACATAATAATACGTGTCAAGTATACTTTTTGATCGTAATTAAAGTCCTTCTTATAAATACTTCCTTCTTCCTGTGCATTCATTTGGAAGATAATGTTTAATATATATGTATGTCTGTGATTTCGTGACCAATGAGGGTTCTTGATACCACGACTGAAGCATGCTTTGGTATTTAAGTAAGAGATTAGACGTATATGTGTTTTGTTGATGCTACTAGCAGCCTTTAAGAGGATTCATCAAAAACACCACCTGTCAATAGCAAGCAATTATTCAGTTGAAGCATCATTGCACGTTGGCACGAGCAGCAAGTGTAAAGGACATGGATAGGATAAGTTCAAAGGTCTGTTAATGCATATATGTAAATATATGTAAACTTATTTGTCAAATGCAATGAATTTTAAATACAACGAGAATTGATAAATATATTCAAATAAAGCCACAAACTTTACATACGTATACATATACTCGTAGGTACGTAATACGTACTCATGTACATATATATATATGCATGTTTTGTTATTGGATAAACAATAAATAAATTAAATGGCGCAACAGTCCGTTGAAAACTAGGCCTAAAATTGTAAGTTACATGACTGCACAAAGTCATATGTAACTTTTTTTTTAATTTTACGTCCAAAAGAAAGACAGAAAGCAATTCATACTGAAAACTTAAACAAGCACCTGATATATACAACTGTTCTCTGTAAAGGGATTGAATATTATTAACTTCCCATAGGAAGTTGGTATAATGCTTCCGATTTGTCAAATTGATAATTTTGACAGTTCTCGACGCTTCAAAGTCCCTAGAGTCGAAATAAAAGATTTTTAGAAAGATATGTATGTATGTATGTATGTACGTTTTTTCCTCGTCCATATCTCAAGAACAAGCAGAGATATCGACTTCAAATAAATTTTGTTTTACAGATTATAATGCAGAAAGGGCTCCCAAGAAAATTGTGTGGGTGGTGTTGTACCATAGCAATTTAAAAAAAAGCTGCAAATTTTGGTTAACCCTAAATATCTCACGAACCAAAAACGCTAGAGGCTTGAATTGAATTTAATATAATGTATCGTAACGTGATACCAAAGAAATATATTTTTTTGAAAAAATAAATCCAATTAACTGTTTTTATTTATAAATCAAAAAAACTGAAAAAAATGTTATCTCGAAAATTTTACGAATAAAAATGATTTTATCTTCAAACAATTTTATGCAACGAAAAACGACGTTTTAAATATCTGGTAAAATTTTGAGAAAAATAGAATTGACAGTTTATTTATAAAAATAAAAACATAAAAAAAATGTACTCAAAGCTGGTAAAAAATGATTTTCGACTTAAATAACTTTTGAAAACTTTGAGACATTTGTTTTAAACTAATTTTGTTTTTTAAAAAATATTGTTGTCAAAATTGAGTAACATTTTGAAAAAAATCGAATTTACAAAAAATAGAAATTTAAGAGTAAATTTAACAAAAGTTGGTAGAAATTGATTTTAGATACAAATATCTTCTCAAAAATTTGAGACATTGGCTTTAAACTAATTTTATTCTTTAAGAAATGTTGTTAACAAAATTGAAATAACATTTTGAGAAAAATCGAATTGACAGTTTTTTTACAAAAATTAAAAAACCTAAAACATAATTAACAAAAGTAGGTTAAATTGATTTTCAACTTAAAAAAATATTTTTTTTAACATCTGGTAACATTTTGAGACAAACAGAAAGGACAGTTTTTTAAATTAATAAAAGTTGGTAAAAATTGATTTTCGGCTCAAATATCTTTTCAAAACTTTGATATATTTACTTTAAACGAATTTTTATTCTTGTCAACATTCAGTAAAATTTTGAGAAAGATCGAATTGACAGTTTTTTTACAAAACATTAAAAACCTGAAAAATAATTAACAAAAGTAGGTAAAATTGATTTTTCACTTAATTATCTTTTCAAAACTTTGAGATTTTGGCTTGTATCTAATTTTATCTTATGTGAAATATTGTTTTGAACATTCGATGACATTTTTTTAAAAATCGAATTAATAGTATATACAAAATTTAAACGTAAAGAAAACCTTTCTAAAAGTTCCTAAAATTTTTTTATTTTGTTGATACATATTTTCATATTATCAAATAGATTCTAATTAAAACAAAAGCATGTAGCTACGCATAGTCCAAAAAGTCTCCGTACAAATTTTGGTGATGAGTTACTAGAATATTGTACTATTTACAGATCGTCAGTGTTTTGAATATTATAAAGTGTTTAAAGCCACGACTAAGGTGTGTACCAGTTACGGCAGCATTGAACTGCTGAGCCCAGCTTTCGTAGCTGAGTGATGCGCAAGAACTAAAAGTCGCAAAACACACATGAATTTTTGGTACTGACATTTCAATACTGATATAGTTCCTATTTTATAATTTTTTATAATTTTGTCCTTTTTAAAATCTGTAGAATAGAATATTTTAAGTCGACTTACATTCCTTTTTTTAATGAGATAATACCCTGCTGAATTTTCTTGAAATGTTGATTAGATTATTTGTTTAAAACTAAAATTAACATCCCGAACAAACTTTGCTTAAATGCTTAAACATTTTAAAATTATTTGTACAAAACTCAAACCAATTCAAACTTCAAATAGGAAGTTGAAAAAACATGTTTTTTTTTTAACTTATGTTTAATTTTGTATGTTTAAAATATCCTGAACCGACAAAAATGTATTGTTATTAAAAATAATTATTAAGACACACATAACGAAATACGTACAAGTAAAAAAATAAAACGTATTTTTTATTCTACTGAAAAGTCACAAAAAATTGACATACGACAAAGATACAGTTTTGTTTTTATTTGGGAATAAATAAAATTAATTATTTCTTATACCGAGACAAAATATTAATGGTCATATTTTCATGTTTTTAATTTAAACGTATCTCAACAATGCTTGCATAATTTTTTGTATTATTATTTGAATGGAAACCGCGAAAGCCTTGAAGCTATTGAAATACATTCCAATATCCCAATGTTATATGACCAATTTTTTTTTTTCAAATAAGTTCAACACACAACACGCATATTAAATGAAAAATATTATTAAGTATTATTTCACCTTAATTCGTTGAAAATGTTCGTGATTGAGCTTTGAACGATATAAAATTAAATAATAGAATACGGAAGTTTAAATGCAATACAAATTTAAAAAACGATTCTAGTTTTTTTTGCTTAAAGAGAGATAGGTACCCAAATTTCATTTCAATTCAATGAGGGGCATTTTTTATATCTAATAGAGATTAGGTTAGGTTAGGTTAACGTGGCTGCGGATTAGAATCCACACACTTAGGCCAAAAGAAAGGCCCATTGTGATACAACATGAATCTAGAGAATTACTTCTTACTAGTCGAACCATTTTGAGCTTTTTATAAAGCGAAGAAGATATTTGATATCATTTTTAACTAGTTCACTGGGATTATCAAAAGAGTAGTCCCCCAGATGAAGTTTGCGTCTAAGTGAAAGATCAGGGCAAGTGCAGAGAAGGTGAGAGATTGTTTCCTCTTCTTCTTCGTCCATACAGCTCCTGCAGAAGTCATTTGAGGCTACACCAAGTCGTTTTGCGCGTCTGCCTATAAGACAGTGTCCCGTAAAGACACCTATTAGGGAGATAATATGAAGTCTGCTTTGAGATAACAAGTATTTAGAGCTCTTTAGGTCCAGTGAAGGCCAAATGAGTTTTGTGGCTGCGCATGTTGGTAAGTTGTGCCACCTAAGATTTGCTTTCGCAAAAGCTGTTTCTTTTGGCATGAGTTTATATGTAGCTATTGGTATACCTATCTCCTCCCTTTCAGGTGAAATAGGCATGACGGTTCCATTTTTAGCGAGTTCATCGGCTCTACAATTTCCGGTGATGTGTCTGTGGCCCGGCACAAAACATAGGTGAATGTTAAATTGCTGCGCCATCTCCATAAGAGACGATCGACAATCGAGGGCCGTTTGAGATTTGGTTGAGAAACCGTCAAGAGATTTAATAGCAGCCTGACTGTCAGAGAAGATGCGGATATCAGAAGTTGATATCACGAATTCTCTTAGCCAGGAGAGAACCTCTTTGATCGCTAAAATTTCCCTTGGAAGACGCTACAATGATTAGGGAGGCGAAATGAGATGCTTAGATTAAGCTTTTCTGAGTACACACCACTACCAACTCCCTCATTTGTCTTGGATCCATAGTCTATGTACTTTGGTATAGAACCAAAGAGGTTCAAAATGATGGAGTGCCCCACATTGTGAGATGAGGCGTCGAGTCTTATCGCTGTACTCGCTGCCACTTGTTTACTGAAAATCTCGAGGGGCGTCAGATGGAAGAGAGTGTCTGTAGCCTGGCTGATCATCGGCACGGGTCGTATAACACCTTAGATCCAGCCCAATTGGGAAGTTGAAGGGAGGGATATGTTTTGGAAAAGGAGACACAAACAGCAATTAAGCCATAAGCCTCCCAGGAAGGAAACAGGGTATTGACAGACAGTGATACACTATACAGTAAAGGAATTAGGAGCCATTAGCCAGCATAATAGCACAAAGCCGACGTAGGAGGTGGTAAGGATTAGGAAGGGGACGGTCGAGCGACCTTTAGTTTCAGGGCTCTTCTGGAAAAATAATTCCCGAGAATCATTAAACTTACTCAGCTTCTACAACTCGTCAAGTTCGACGTTTAGGTAATAGCTAATAGGGATTATGAAATTAAAAAAAATTCATCATGATTTAGACAATAAACTATAACATTTTTCGCAAATGAAATCTTGGAACTCAGCATCTACTCTAGGCGTTTTTGATAAAGTAAACATTAAAGATGAAACCATTTGTTGCATTTAGCACATCCTAAGTTCTTGAGCCCTTGTTCTTCTACATTCGAAAGAACATGAAGGATATTTTGGGACTTTTTTCGTTTTTGATTTTGTATAACCTTTTCTTATTTTTTATGATTTTTCTTTATTTTGTTGCATAAAGGATATTTTGGGACTTTTTCTGTTTTTGATTTTGTCTAACCTTTTCTTATTTTTGGATATTTTTTAGTCTTCTTTATTTTGTTGGACATTTTTCCAGACCTGTAATGATTTTGACATAGAGGGTTTGTGACATTTATAAAAGCGTCGCATGGAGCCTAGTATCGTTTTCGGGTATCCTAGATATTTCTCAAAGTATGATATTATATTCAAAATATTATTGTCTTATAAAAAATCAAATAATAAAAAGATAGGTTCATTGAAAAGTTAAAGCTATCTTCTTATGGTTGCTTCCAAATGGTGTGGAATATTATATACCTGAACTATGTCTCCACTGGGATAAGGTTCTCTCATCAAAGCACTATCACAGGTAACTTCGTAAATTCCTTCAATATCTTGAAATTATAAATATCTGAAAAGTCCTCGTTAGGACCATTCACAAGATCTTCACCTAAATAAAAATCCATAACCAATCCACAAACAGATAAAGCACCAGAATTTACATTAAGAATACCCCCAGAATATGCATCATGTCTGGAATTTACGTTTGGATGTTCTTCAAATTTAAACATCAGCACCAATATCGGAAACACTATTGCTAGAATTTACAGCTTCTAGTTTATTTTTAATACACTTGGAGCAATCCATGGCATTTGGATCGAATGGAAATAATGCACATTATCTGAACGCATTTTTTTTTTTGATGGCCTTCGTATACTTGTAATTCAGCAGATCGTCTAAAATAACACAAAAATTCTCTTTGTTTATTATCCCATTCATTCAAAATGTTTTTATAATCCGTCTTTAGACCTTTTAAAGCACCCACATTTGCTGGCTAAATAATATTGGTGCTGTTTGGAGCTAGTGCAAATAGAATTATAGTTTTGCTGATGCAAAAGTCACTTTGTTCAAGGGAAATGTGTTCATCGACAAAAAATAGAAACGGACGTTTTAAGTTTTTGTTGAAAATCCAAAGGTAAAGACCTTCTTTCAAATGTTGGAGAAAAGTTTGTCCGTTCATCCAACTACTTTCCGTTTTGCTAAAAACCCACTTAGGCGTCTAATTTTGGGGTTAGTTCTTCTCTTAAATCGGGTTGGTTTTGCGTAAGAAGAAGATTGTAGTACAGTTTTTTACTAAGTTTGTTGTTCTTGAAAGGTGTTTTGCGTCCTTTTTCTTGGAGAATGGCTTCCACCGTTTTTAACATGTTTGTGGAAAGACACGTTTTCCTAGATTTATAAGCCAGTTGTTAAGCTTCTTTTCTTCTTGTAAAGAGAGACCTAAACAGGTACCGAATTTCCCAAGGTTATCTGTGGTTCTTTTGTAAACTCGATCCTGAAGAGTAGCCCTAGGAATCTTAAACTTTCTTGCCGCTTCTCTGATTTACAATTTATTTTTACGGATTTCAAATTTGGCTTTTTTTAAATCTGTGTCTTTTTATGGAATGACACGCTTTTTATTATCCTTAGCATTTCTCTTGTTGTCCCCACTTGCGGGAGTAAAATTTATGTCACTTTAGACAGGAATAGGAATATCTATTTTGGATTCAAATAGTTTGAACCTTATAGAACTTTGTTTTAACACTAAGATAAAACAAGGGGCAGGAGTTTGGATACTTGTATCATATATACTGCCACCAGGATTCATTTTTGAAAAAAGAGGTCCAAACACTTTAAAACTTTGTATTTTAAGGATAATTTTTGCTGCAAAATAAGTAAAGAAAGTTTCTTTATCATTTTGCGTATGAAGTTTAAAAACAATAGAGTTTCTTATCTCTGGTCATGGGCTCCAGACAATAGGTGACTACGTTTATTTTTGTGTCCCATCTACGTACCTCTTAGCAACAAGAGTAAATATAAAAATTCACATTTAAAAGATAATATTAATGGTTATTTTATGAGAAAACCAATATTTACATACAAAATTTGCAATTGTAAACACTATTTTCGACAGCATTTTTACCAACGATTTTGACAGTAAATTCACGAAAATACCTTCTTAAAAGACAATCGAATGCAAATGCGTTATTTTCTCGACGTTTCTGAGTAGACGAAACAAGAATTTTGGATTATTAAGAGAACAATTTAAAATAAAAACCTTAAAAAGAGAATTCACTAGTTAGAACGACTTTTCTGATAAGTTACCGGTCACTGAAGATATATGTACAAAATGTAGTTTTTAAAAAATAAAATTGAGGGATGAAATATTCAATACCTAATATTCGTTGTTTTTTTTAAAAATCCTTTCGGAAGCTATCCCTAGTAGGAATATTTATCAGCTCAAATTTTTTACGAAAAAAATGTTGTTACCCCAAAAATAATTTTATACAACAATATTTGGTTTAATTTTTAGAAAATACAATTGACATTCTTTTTTCACAAAAACTTAAATCCAGTGCAAAATCTACTACTTATTTGATTTCAAGTTCCAAAAAAATATTCACAAAAGAGAAAACTTTAAATTTTAAGTGTATACCGTATGTAGATCTTTAAAATAAAACTTTGCTTATTACAAAAATAAATCATTTGCAATTTTAAAGGGCACCAATATGAAGTTATCAGTATTTATTTCATCCCAGGTTTTTGGTTCATTTGGGTTTCAATTGATATACCTTATCATTTTTTGAATTTTACTATTTATGTGAAACATGGGCAATGCTTTACAAAATACATTCAAAAGTCAAAGTTTTATTTTAAACTAAATTTTTTGTGTTTGTTTAAATTATTTTAGTTGCTGATGCAGTTAAAAATTAAAGAATACTATTTTTTGTAATAATGTTACAAAATTGAGATGTAAAAAACTTCAAACAAGATAAATACAGTAATGTCGTTTATGGACATTAAGATTATCCCCCTCTTCAATATTATAAAGAAATACAGACAAATATCCCTAGCTTTCGTTTATTGCACAAAAGCTAAAGCTGTCCATATACATTATACATCCTACCAAATAATATATTTCTATCTCTTCTTCATCTGTACATGATTCCAACAACTTTTTCTTGTAACCGATTTCGAGTTGTTGTTAGCGAAGTGCTTCGCCAGAGCAGAGTAGGATACACCAAGAATACTCTATTCATATACTTTCAGCTTTACAGTCACAAGTGATTGCTGCAACCTGAAGTTCAATTGAATTGGATATTATCAAGGATAAAAGAATCTAGCTATTCCCATGACTTGTATAAATTTGATGCTTGTCTTTGTCATCCTGAAAGACCCAGTTATCCCATTGTTCGACTTTTTCTCTTTAGTTTGAATGATTTTTTTATTTTTGTATTGTATTTTCTGTTTTTCCATAATTTGATCAGATTTTGGAGTTCTCAAATTGGCTACAAAGTTGTTTTGCTTCAAGCATGACTCGTACGTAAATGTAGTTTGCTCACATTGAATTGCATACGTATTTAATATAATTAGTTTTAAACAAGACAAAATAAAGGAATTTGCATGATTTAAAGCCATTTGGAGTTTGCTGTTTTTGAAATCAATTATATTCAAAATAATTGCTCATTAGATGCAATCTTGGCTAAAATATATTATAATGATCTTATTTCTTTTTAATAAAATTTTAAATTTTAAAAATAGTGCATTTCTTAAGTTTTTTTCTTAAATTAACTCATAACTCACAATCATAATCACAGCCACACACAACACTTTAAAAAAAAAATTAACAATTTATACTTTTTCTTAAATACAAACTTAAACTAATTCAATAAAACATCACCTTCTTGTTCTCATTTGAAACAAAATTCTTCAATCATCGTATTTTTGGGTAAAATTAACACAATTGGATAAAATAATTACAAACAAAAAATAAAACATGATGTGCTAACACTGTAAATAACAATTTAATAAAAACAAAATTACTAATTTAAAAATACAACTTCCTTCATAAATTTTAATAATATCTGAAAATAAAACAAAATATTGTGTAAAAATCAATCTGTGCATATCCGAAACGAAGAATGTCAATGTTCTTCTTTCGATTACATAATCTTCAGCGTGCTGAGGAAAGTAAGCGCAAAAAACGCGTGGAACGCCAACGACAGCAACAGCGCCAACGAAGAGGCGCCAAAGTGTTTCGATGCGTAAGCGATTCAACGGGACATCTTACATTGGGGCCATCACGTCTCTTCGAAAGGACTCCGATGAGTCCTTCGGATAGCTTGGATGAAATAGCGTTAAAAATACCAAGGTAAGTACATTTTTAATTTAAATACCGACTGTGTTGTTATATCAATTGCCATCGATAATTTTTTTAAACTTGGAGTGTTTACTCTGAAAGAATATTGGAATTTGTTTTAGTTGGAAATATTCATTATTACGAACCTAAACTATTTTATTAATAGATCGTCGTACCCAAATGTGCAATGTGAATTTATGTAAAACCTGTGGAAGCTAAGTTCTTATGATTTTGAAGATATTTTTATTTGCTAATAAACGAGTAGAAATCTAAATTAAAAAAAGCTATTGATCGACTTTTTTGCAAGGTACGGTAATTGGTTTTCAATAGTTATAAAATATGGTTTTCAAATTTTTTTTCAAATTGATTTACAATTTAAACTAACATGCAAATCTTTTTTATTGATTTTAAATACGTTTTGTTTAACAGATAAGATATTTTTTTTTCTAATTTATAAGTATGTCTGTTTTATTGACCTTGAAACGAAAGATATGATATTTTCATGAGTTTTTGACGATTTACGGTTGTAGGTCGTGAATTATTTAACGAATTTCATCTGTAGGGTCTTGAAAAAGTGCATTAGCCTTACGACTTGACAACAAAATAATTAAACAAAATTAACAATTTGTTGAATTAATCGTCGATCTAATTTTAGAAAGATCTTAACAGTGCTATTCAAAAAGAAAATTATCATCAGAAATTGCTTAATATGTGGAAAGGACTTTAATGATAACACACTTGATTTTTTTTTAAAGTGAAAAATCAGCAAAACGGATTGCAGTTGTAACATAAATAAATAAATACGAACAAAATATTTTCAGATGAAATATCTTACAAAGAAAAATAATTATAATTCTTTTGAATAAAAGTTTACTTGAAGAAAACGTGTTTGATAAAGTTAAATAAATTCAATAGACAGCTTGAACTTCAATTTTTTTTTGAATATTTTTTTCCGAAATTCTTTAAGTAACAGTCTGGCTTATTAAAGAAAATATTGTTTTTCAATTTTAAGGGCAATAAGGAAAAGTCATTCATGAGTTGGTTACATTTTAGCCTCATTTTTATCTTTGTATGGGGATGTTATGGAGCTGCAAAAACAATTAACAAAAAAATATTTTGTATTTCTCTTGCTATTTTTGTTGGTGGTGAACGCTACTGGTTTCGCCTGGTACGCGAAGTGATTAAAATAAAACGTCCTCAAAAATTCCAATAGAGGCGAGAGCTTTAATCTGTTGCGAACTTAGGATCCCATTTTGAACTCTTTACGGTCAAACTAACTGCCGATTAACACCAACAGAGATACAGTGAGCACGGGTTGCTCCCAACTTGCGTTTCACCACCAACAACAACAGCAAAAGACAGAACCCAATACGCATAGGTACAACTTGCGTAGCAAAAATCGTTCATAACATTTTCATGGTAGCTTCCCGTTGATCACGCTAAATGCAATTTGAAGCGAAACTTTTGGGGCTGTGTACTTAATTCAACTCGCTTAGCATTTAATATTTATAACGCGGCTGATCCCAGTATTTATAAATGCTTAATGAACAACAACCACGGAAACTTTAAATGTTATATTCAAACAACAAATTTGTTTTCATATATTTGAATTTTATGTCTTAGTACAACCAAGCTCCGTCTATACTTTTCCATAATAATTTTACTATAGTCGAATTTGTATCACCTTTGCCAGGTGGGGTTTTCTCCTCGTTGGTCAGACTAACTTGCCTTTGTTTCACACCAAGGACATCTATTGATACACACTTTACAATTTTACGAATCACTTGGCTCTTGTCTATTATATAGACTATAATCGCTAAATGATGCACTGATTGGGACGTATTCAGAATAATAATAATACTCTTACATAATAGACCATTCCAATAGATACAAATATTACAAAAGTCGGAAATTGATACAAATTTAGACTATATAAACCAAAATATAGGTTCTTGTGTTGAAATTAATTCAACTATTTGAAATTCAAAAATTGTAAATACAAAAATATTTCTGATCTTACTATAAAAATGTTCTGAAAATTCGTAACAATTTTTTAAGAAAACTCAAAATAATATTTCACATACATTTAAAGAGACGCAACTCAAAGTATCAACAACTTAATTCGCAGATAATATGCCATTCTAAAAATAAGAGGCTGTGATGCCACCTACACTGATAACTTCGCATCCCGTCAGTGGATTTGTCTTGTTTTAAAGGTTTGTAGATTTTCGTATTTTGTTAAAAAAGTTATCAGTTAAATTATTCTTAAAAATTTTAAAATTACCAACAATATATTGCATATGATAAAAGAGTTTGATTTTAAAATATATTTTGGTTAACAATATTTTTATTCAAAAAACAATTTTAAATATTTTTGAGATATTTGAGTCAAAAATTAATTTTTACAAACTTTGAGTAATGTTTTTTTTTTTGGTTTTTATTGTTATAAAAAAAAAAACTTTCAATTCGGTTTTTCTAAAAATTGTACCTGATATAAAAAACGTTATTCTTCGTTGCACAAAATTGTTTGGAGATGAAATCAATCATTTTTTATTCGTAAAATTTTCGTGGTGACAAATTTATATTCAGTTTTTTCGATTTATAAAAAATAACGTTAAATTGATTTTTTTTAAAAATATTATGCTTGTTTGGTATCACATTACAATATAATATAAAATTTAATTCAAGTCTCTAGCATTATTAGTTCGTGAGATATTTAAGGTTAACCAAAATTTTCACTTTTTTTCTAAAATTTCTATGGTAAAAAAACTTTTTCGCAATTTTCTTGAGAGCATTTTAAAATAAATATTAGACCTTCTCCGCACTTCTTTGAGGATATTTATCAAATTAAAGGAGTTAAAGTATGCGGGATAGATGTTGTGAAGGATGATTTGGATATCGATGGACAGAAACTAATCGATGTTGATAGTAAGCTCAGTGCATTCAGGAACATGTATCCTTTTTGCAGAACGAACACACGTTTAGATAAGCTTTTAACTATATTTTTACCATTAAACACAGCATAAAACCAAGTATTTTTTACCGTTTCTACATACCAAAAAGCCAATTTGTTTAGAATCAATTTGAATGGCAAGAGAATCTTTTGGTCTTGACAAAATTTCAAACTTTGTATTAAGGAGATACCCGAGTTCCCTTGATCTCACTCCTACTTGTATCTTCAATCAGTGCATAAACAGCGAATATTTTCCAACTTCATGGAAGCATTCCAAAATAATGCCTATAGCCATAATGCCAAGAATATAAATTATTTTTGAGCGATATTGAAGGAGTTATTGTTGATTCTCTTGATAGTTTTCTGCGTTCTTCAAATATTATACCAAAGATACAATTTAGTTTAACAAAAACAACACTCAACGGAACATTGTCTTCTGGTGCTTAATGATCAAATAATTCATCATCTTAAGGGTGTATTCTGGCCTAGAAATGCAAAAAAAAACTTTTTTTTTTTCATATTTTCATATTCAAAATATTTTCGGAGAAATAAGTATTTTGCTGAGCAGCCATCCAAATCGGTTGGGCTGCAACTAATAGAGCAAAAGACATAATGGGTTACTTTAAACGCGTTTTTCTCAGAACTGTCTTTTTGAATCTGATACCCACGATTTCTCAGGTTCTGCCAAACCGATTTACTTGAAATTTTAAGAGAGCCATTTTATTTTTACTATTTTTAAAAAATCGAAGAATGTTCAAAAGAGTGGTAATTTTTTTTTTGTATTCAGTCGCCATTTTGTAAAAAAAAATGTTTGTACCTTTTCCGTAGTTCCATACATTTTTGATTTCAGATTTCTAGGAGAGTTAATATCGTGGGTATGATCACGCAACAAATTTTTGAGACTCACCACTCCATCAGCTGATAACTAACGGAATTTTTATTTTTTTTTACTTTTTTATTTTTTTTTTATGCTTCTTATGTGAATAAATAATGTATACAAAAATTGATGGTAAGATTGTTGCTTGCTTTTTTCTACAGCACTTCAAAAATTACCTAAAATTCATGTCTCTATAGTCCAGAATACCCCCTTAAACGAAAAAGTTTACAGTGATCCTGGGTATCGATTTAAAGACAGAATTCAACTCTATTTGGCATAAGGGTCTTACACTCAAATTAATCAGCTAGAAGCCCTGGTAGCTATTAGCTTTAAAGTATTGTATTGTACATTTATGTATAGTTCAATAAATAATAACAATAATAATATTGTCTTGACGATGATCTTATAAAAATAATGATCAGTTTTCTTAACTCAAGAACCGGGTTCCTTTACCATTGGATCGGGAACTTTACTTAGGCCAAAATAATTTAATATATTTGTACATAATATGCTATTTTGTAATTTAAAATCGAAACAATACAAATCTCCTGCTTCTAAGCCAAGCAACGCATTAGAAAAATTTGATGCCGCCTTACCTAGTTTACACATGCAAAAGCTCAAAGGTGTGGAATAACCTGTTTTAGAAATTTCTATGAAAAGGCTGTTAAAGAAAGTTAAAAAAGTATCGTTAAAAACAAAAACAAAATATTTAGACATTTACTATCAAAATTAGTTAAGACTGATAATCTCGTATGTTTTTAATACCAGGCACTCCAACTATACATTGTATAGCTTAACATAGGGAGGTAAAACCTTCCGCTCGTCAAATACAGTCAGTGATACACTGAGTTTACCTTTTTATGAGAAAGCCTCAATGAATGTCCTTAGAGAATAAAATACATAACATAAAAATACCAGTTGAGAGTACCTTTTACTTATTTAATATTTTTCATTTTGTCAATTTCTAAATATTTATGAACCATCCAATGTACAAATTTTCTAATGACCACCCTAATGTGCAAATAATTGATTTTATGTTGGATGAATACGTCAGTAAATGATTATGGTAATAATTGCATCTATATATTCATTATTGCATTATTATTTTCATTGATTAATATGCATTTTAGCGCTGCCATTTTGTCACATCAAGCCTACTTAAAGTTTATATACAAATACATATGTGTAGGTTTGTCTCTGTAGGTATATATAGTTGAATAATAATGCATTTATGTCCAGTGATATAATCCTACATGTCATTGTAACTGTAAGCCTAAGGCTTCCACCAATATCGGTTTTATATTTGTATATTACTCTGTGTTAGCTTCCTGTCTACCAAATTTTAGCACGCGGAAAGTACGAGTGGAAGCAAACCATATTCCACACCAATCATTCATCCAACAAACTGAAATGGCCAACATTTTAATTACAAAATCAAATTATAACGAATATTTCAGTTGTTAATAAATTTCGAACATCAGAATCGCATTAGAGGTTTAATATTTTGAATTGACAGCCGCGACGGGGCTGCTGTGACATGGTGCATTGCGGCCTTTGCGGCGTGTGTAAAGTGCATTGACTGAAACTGAATAAATATACAATTCATAGTCGTCCATAGCCGTGCAATGTGACAAAAAAAAAAAATTGTCACATATGCAGGCAGATATAATGCCTAGAATAGCTAACTTTGACACTCTTATGTAATAAGTCCATTTACATAATATTGAAAATTTAATGAAAACGCTGTTTAATTTTTTGGTTGAGTTTGACATTTTATTAATATTTTGGAAGTTTATAATTTTCAATTTAGCACGGCAGTGATGGGAAATTTGGTTAAGTGCTGTTATTAATTTTTAAATTGTTGTTTAGTACCTTTTTTGATTACTCTATTAAACCATGAAATAGTAAATGAAGCATAAATTAAAAACCCTTAAAGTTTAAAGAATTAAAAGTTTCTTGTTGTTTCATGTAACCATAACTCAAATATATAAGAGGAAAATACAGAAACAAAAACATTCAATCCTGAAAACCAATACTGAAGGGTTTTGGGGATATTATAGGTTAATACAGAGGATAGTTTTAGACACAACACAAGCGTATTCAAAAGAAACATACCTAATTTAAGTAACATACGAATAATGAAACTCCCGGAAAACTCTTTTGACCAAACCACTTTTTTCTTTAATATAATTAATCATCTGCATAGATTATGGATACAGAATTATTAAAAACAGAAGGAAAATCATTGGACCAAGGTGATTCTCTTGAGGTACACTAGAATTGACTTCAAACTGTCGTGAAGGGTTACACCTGAACATAACGATTGCTATCTTTAAGATATGACGAAATAAAGAAACGGTCGTTCAATTTATAATTAATTTATAAAAACAAATTTTATGACTATTTATTAAATGCGTTGCTGAAATTCTTAAAGATGCAATCTTTTTTCAAAAAGTAAGAATTGTATTAAATGAAATTATGTCACAGGAGTAGCAGACACTTTTTATGGACTGGCAAAAGTTTAGGGTTCCCGGTTTGCCGTAACCTGTAAACAAAGTTCGAAACTTAAACTGGGTTCTCAAGATCTTATGTATGTATACACATTTTTGTGCGTATGCAAAGGTCCATTATTTCTAATTTGTTATTCAATTTCAAAGTGTTTGTTGTAAATGTAAAATCGTGTTTTGAACAAAATTTTACTGGAAATACAAAAATAAATTTATATTTATATTTGATAAACTAGTGGTAAGTAATAGTTAAGCAATCATCAAAGTACATAACTTAGTTGTGGATATGATGTAGTGATATCATTGATGCCATCATATTTTAACACCTGCCGCAATGCAACAATCGATTCCATCTTCACACTCGTGGACTTGTACTTGAAGTTGTTCAACAAAAAACCGCTCTATGTTGGGAAAAATCCGCGAAAACAAAAGATATGTTTCAAAACCTTTGATAATTTTTCGACATATCAACCCTCAAAGGAAAAAATTATTTTTTCAGAAACGATAAGCTAAAATCATATTTTTATTTAAATAAAAACATTATTTTACAAAATAGGTTCCTTTTGTTAGATATTACAAAATGGGGTACACATGGACCCTTCATCCCAGTTTTAGGAATCATATCCAGGTAAAAATTCGCAAAAACAAGAAGTAAGAAGTAAGTGATCATAAAAGCACAAAAAATTAATAGATAATTATCAATCCTATACAAATATAATTAAAAACAAAAAAGTTAAGAATGTTCCAACATTATCTGGGGTACTTTCTGACCCACGAGGGTTGAATTCTTTTAGAACTGAGAGTTAATCCTGTTGATACCAAATGCCATACAATAATTTTTCTTCATAAATTTGTACTGTAAGTAGTCATTCATTTTTGTGTTCTGCAAAAGATAAATATTAAAAAAAAGAGGCTGGGTGCGACCCACACTGATAACTTCCCATCCCATCTGTTGATTTGTATTGCTTAATTTTGTCTGTCCATCTGATCTGGCTACAATCTACAAAACATTATATACGTCCGAAACAATTTAACCGTAATACCCGCGCTTCTTGGAATGCCCATCAATTTACCCTTGAGCCTAACTTCGGACGTACCATGAAGTTCAGAGATTCATACGCGAATGTGGAATGCCTTGCCACGCTCTATCTTTCTCTGTCATTGCAATGTTCAGAAAATTAAAATCAATCTACGACACCCCCTATCCAACCCTTTTCCTAATGCTCAAACTGTGTATTTGGCATATTAAAAGGGTATACAAACCCCTTTTAGTTTTCTCTTATTATAAAAAAAGGTTTCGTGCTCAGTTAATTAAGTTGTCAGTTGAATTATTCTTAAAAATTTAAAATTATCAACAATATTTTTCATATCAAGAAATAGTTTAGTTTGAAAATCTAGTTTTGTTAAATAGGTTTTTAGTCGAAAACAAATTTTGGATGAATGCAATTAATTTGAAAAATATCAAAAGCCGAACATCAATTTTTACCAAATTTGCGCACTACTTATTTATGAAAAAACGAGCTGTTGGATTTAAAAAAAAAACTACTGAATATCGAAAACAATAGTTTCTGTTAAATAAAAAAAAGTTTGAAAACAATATTTTTAATTTTTGAAAAGCTATTTGAGTCGAAAGTAAATTTTAACCAAGTTTTAGTATCAGGTTTTATTTTTTCTAAAAAAAACAATTAGATTTTTCTCAAAATTTTACTGAATGTTTACAACAATATTTTTCAAACGATAAAAGTAGTTTCAAGCCAACATCTCAAAGTTTTGAAAAGATATTTGAGTCCAAAATTAAGTTTTACCTACTTTTGTTTTTTTTTTGCTTAGGTTTTTGTTTTTTGTAAAAAAAAAGTCAATTCGATTATTCTCAAAATTTTTCGCGAATGTTGCAAACAATATTTCTTATAAGTTTAAATTATTTGGAAGCCATTATCTCAAAGTTTTGAAAAGATATGTGAGTCGAAAATCAATTGTTACCAACTTTTGTTAAATTTTCTCTTGAGTTTTTATTTTTTTGTAAAAGAAAACTGTCAATTCAATTTTTGCTCAAAATTGTAACTAATATTAAAAACAATATGGTTTATAAGATAAAATAAGTTTGAAGCTATAATCTCAAGTTTTTGAAAAGAACTCTTGAGTAGAAATTTAAATTATTTCAAAACAATATTTCTCACAAGATAAAGTTAAATTCAAGCCAACCTCTTAAGCTTTTGCAAAGATATTTAAGTCGAAAATCAATTTTTACTAACTTTTGTGAATTATTTTTTAGGTTTTTAATTTTTTGTAAAATTAACTGCTTATTTGATTTTTCTCAAAATGTTTCTTTGATTTGGAGATAAAATCGTTTTTTATTCGTAAAATTTTCGAGGTGATACATTCTTTTTTCAGTTTTTTTGATTTATAAAAAACCGTTAATTTGTTTTTTTTTTTTTAAATATACTTGTTTATTATCACGTTACAGTATTATATAAAATTAAATTCAGACAACGGCCTATTCACTGATAAAGCTTCGGTTCCCATCAATCACCGAAATCAAGCATCAGTGAGCGTGGTTAGTAGACAGATGGAGGACCGTCTTGAAACCTACCGCGTGCTGTTGTCATGTGTTCTTTGTGTCTGTTGTTCATTCTCTTCTGTCCTTCTGTCTTGTATTAATGCCTTGTGACCTTGCATAGTCTAGTCGCTCAAGGTGCTGTGTTCTTACTCTGTACATTTATGGTATTTTCCTCAAATCATTGACATTGACGTTAATAAAATATCAGACAAGTTGGACAAAAACAGATCACTACTCGATTTTAGTGTCTAATTAAGGTACACATACTCGCAATGAATAGATGACTATCAGGTCATTTAGCTTATGTTTTCGATATAAAAGACAGAAGGTGAAAAAGAAAAGAAAAAAAAAACTTTGTAACTTCCTCTTGGAATTCTGCATCAGGATGTTTTAAAAACGCGCACTCAATCTCTCCCTATAAATGAAGTCATGTAGAAATTATGGAAAATTCTATTGAAGCCCAATCGTTCCAACCAATCAACTATCAAACCCAAATTCAAAAATTTCAAATTTATCATTTAACTTTAATATTTATGTTTGTTTAAATAATATAAATTCAAAATCGTGGTAAGAGTATTTTACAATACCCTTAAATCGTTTATTCAATTGTGTGGTCCACTATATAACAATTTATTTATACGAGCACTTATCCCATCAATTAACGTCAAAAACACATTTTAATTGTGAGATAAAAAGATTTCCAACAATTATTATATAAAAGTAATGTGTTAGAATTCAATTACTTTTTAAAACCACAATAAAAGTGTATAACAAAAAGAGTGCTCTTGTAATCGTTTTTGGGGTGCTTTCAATAGGGAAAAACATTTCACACGCCATAAAACGAACTAAATACTAAATTGCCCTGGGAGCTCTCCCTCCCTACCTCATACTCACTCCCACTCTCACCCAACCACAGCTACCAACCACAATTTATTAAATCCCGATGTTTCACAGTTTAATTCCTACTCAACCAAACAAATGTTATTTCGCTAATGCTTTTCCCACTCAGTGAAAGTGTGCGCCATATTCCGTTCAACAACACTAATTCAATGCTAAAGGAAAAAAAAACTCACAAAAGTCTAAAGTAGGAAGGTATAACTTTAAAGGCCAAAATCAAATGGGAAAAAAAGATGAAAAAAGTTAAAAGATGTGATCTGGGTGGTTTGTTAGGGATTGAAGTCCTCACGGAATATACCTTTTGTCGTCATTGTGCTGTCTTAAAGTTGTTTTGGTCCTTGAAAATGTCATGAATCTCCGAGGCACGCTTCGGGGATTCCTATACCGAACTTAATTTTTTTGTAGTTAGGGTTTTTGAAGAAGTTGAAATGTTCGTGATAAAAGAAAGTATGTCCTTCCAGTTCTTATGGAACACCGGAAAAAATAAGTGAGCTTATTATTTGTATTGTTTGAAGAATGACTTCCATTAAAATCATGTTATGATAAACAAATTGTTTTGAAAAGAAAATTTCAACATAACTCATCACAGGTTGTTCTGGACCCTCATGACCACCCCTTAATCCATTAAAACAAAGCTAAATTTCGTCTCGCGAAAACTTGATTTTAAATCACTTTAGATATCTACGCTACGTCTACATAGCCTTGAAACTGTTGGGCTGACATTGGTAGGTGTATAAATGTGATATATTTTTATGTCAAAAATATTAAATGTCGGTCGACAAAACGTTTTCTTTAGGGCTAATGGCGTTAAGACGACCGAACAACAGTGAGGGTTATAAAAGCTCAAAACATAAGAATGCCTTAAAATGCCAGGTAATTTTTGTCGAATATATTATCACAAAAATACCTATGGGTACCTTAGTACTTAAAAAATGTTGTCCCTTTTACGTTCGTCTCTGTCTTTGTATCCCCGTAGGTGGATTTGAGTTTTTAATTTTAATGTATGCACAAATTATATATGTAGGGACATAAAAGTTGTAAGAAGCTTATCTTTTATTTATTAAACTTGTAAAAATAAGTTCACGATGTTTTCTTTGAACAGACTATTTAAAAATGCCATAAGTATACACACACTCACATTAAATTCCACACTCATATGACTTTAATAAAAAAATAAAATGTTATTAAATTTCATGACGACCGACGACTACGAAAACGTTAGCTTCTGGGAGGATATCCTTGTACTTTTTTTTTTAAAAAAACTTTGACAAAAAAAACGAGGCAACAAAATTAAGAAAAAATCAATTATTCAAATTGTTAAAGATTTTCGGTGTTATAAAGGTTAAGGAGATGTATATTTATATATAACTTTCAATAGGTACTTAATTCCCGAATATTATTAGGACTTAAAACTTTGTAAGCTGTTTGAAGGAGAACATCATCAGGATCAGGATACTGGAGAAGTTGAATATTAATGCTTATAAATTGCTTGTAAAGTATCTTTATATATTGTATTATGAAAATGTAGGTATTAGAAACTTTTTAATCGATTCATTGAATTTTACAACTGTTTGAGTTTGAGCATCTTGTTTCTTTTGAACTGAGGAACAAAGAATGTGAAAGTTATGTGCATACGAAAAAAAAACACGATTCCAGAGGATGTAGAATCCTCATATTGTTGGTATTAGGGAATAACTTTGTGGAAAATTGTGTTTGACTATTAAGTCGGAGCTATGTGTTGTTTCTGGAAAAGGATGGGTATTACCAGTTTTGTAGGTGAAGCTAAGACAACCCTTCAAGACAATCTGACATAATGGTCATGATGAAATGTTTCGCATCCCTTTATTACCGGAGGCTAAAGCAACACGTGTTAAATTAATAAATGGGTTGTGCTGAAAATATGCCAATTGCTTTCAAAATTATGTAAAGTTTTACAAGGTGTTCAAAGCTTCAGGCGTAGATTTTCAGGGGCTTTTCATTCATTATTGTTTGTATTTCATCAAATAATTTTCATTTATGAACTTATTAAATACTTTTTCAATAAATTACTTGCAACTGTTAGCAGTTGATTTTGGCTTTAAAACTACACAAATGTACATATTTTAAAGAGCTTTAAGGTTTTTATCTTACAGTGCGTAGAATTAGACATCCCAAAAACATTAATTTTACTTTCAAGTAATATATGTGTGAGTTATTATCAAATACATATATATTTTTTTAAATGTCATAATTTAACTTAATTTAAATTCATAGAATATTTCCAACAAAAAACCATGAATCTTTAAATTATGTTGCTTACTTTTTCTTTTTAATTTTGAAAAAATTACGTAAACTTCTTAACCGTTCTCAATTTATAAAAAAAGTACTTCATAAATTTGGAGTTATTTGTTACATTTTTAAATTTTGTTTTAACTTCATTAACTTAAAAACACTTTAAATGCGAGTTTTTTATTTAGTTAACGAAACATCAAATCAAGGACTTCACCAAGAACATTATTATGTTAAGGAAACATATTATTAACACATAATAAATTTGTTTGCTTAATTATTATTGTTTTTTATACTCAAACGTTTTGAACATTGTCAGTGAATTTTTTTTTTACTTAAAATATTTTTTAACCTTAAAACAATGATAGTTTCTTTAAAAAAAAATAGTTTGTAGTTGCAATCATTTAAAATTATTTAGTTTAGAAATATTTCAGAACAAGTTTTAGATAGTGTGATTTTTCCAAATATTGAAAATAAACAAAAACCATAATTATCAAAGAACACTTATCTCAAAAATTACAAGTTGATGCCATTATTGTGACAAATTATCCAAAATAAGAAAAAAAAACTACAGCAAAATTAAATGAACATAATTTTTATAATGTTTAGGATGTTTATAATGTTTAAATGTTTAGGTAATTAAAGAAACCAACAGATACATTTACCTAATAAAACCAAATTATACCAAATTATAAAACAATGTGTGTAAGATACATACATTTAAAGCCAATCATAACATCTCATGAGAAGTTCTTGTTATCGGTTAATTTTGAAATTACTAGTTCATAAAGCTTTTTTAGTGTCCATATCTCAAAAACAGATAATAAAAATCTAAAAACTGAAAACATAACTTTCACTTTTAATATTTAACAAAAAATGTATTTATCTCTTATCTTATTTAATGCAACTAAGAATAACATTTTTGCCAACTGGTAAAATATTGATTAAAATCAAATTGAGAGTTTTTGTTTACAAAAAAATAAAAACCTTAAAAAAAACATTAATTAAAGTTGGTAAAAATTGATTTTAACTTTCCATAAGAAGTTATTTTGATGGGTCCGTTCGAATTGGAAATATTGACATTTCCTGACGTTTTAAGGGTTCTAGAGTCGTAGTTTTTTTCGTTGTCCATAGCTCAAGAACCGGTGGTACCCGTAGCGTGATGGTAAGTGTGTTGGACTGTCATGCAAGGGGTCTTTCCTGTAGCACATAACTTTCTTTCACGGGTACTGCTTCTTGCGAGGAATTGATATATCCTCCAAGAGTAATTCTTATCATGAAAAGTGCTTTCTCAAATTAACCGTTCGGATTTGGCATATAAACTAAACTGTAAGACCCTTCCATCTCTGACAACATTACTCGCACACAGGAATGGTTGAAAGTTGTATGCCACTAGGCCCTGGTTCTTCATGGACTGTTGCGGCAGCTAATGTATTTATTTTTTTATAGCTCAAGAACCAGAGATATCGACTTTAAAGAAATGTTTGTATGCAGATAATAATGCAAAAAGATGCAGTTAGTACTCTCAAGGCGTTTGTGGTTATTTTAACATAGTAATGAACATTTTGGCTAACCTTTAATATCTCACTAACCAAAATTAAGATTTAACTTATATATTATAACGTGATACCAAACAAATATATTTTTGGAAAAAAAATCCAAGTAACGGTTTTTTTATAAATCAAAATCTTACGAAAACAGAATGATTTAATCTCCACAACAATTTTGTGCAACGAAAAATAACGTTTTTAACATCTGGTAAAAATTTGATAAAATTAAATTGACAGTTTTTTTTTAGAAAACCTAAAAAAATATTACTCAAAGTTGGTAAAAATTTCGACTCAAATATCTTTTCAAAAACTTGAGTTTATGATTTCAAACTTATTTTATCTTATAAGAAATATTGTTTTTAACATTCTGAACAAATTTGAGAAAAATTGAATTTACAATTTTTTTAAACCCTAAAAAAACAATACAAAATCTTGGTAAAAATTTACTTTCGACTCAAATAGCTTTTCTTAAATTAAATTAAATTAAATTAAAAATATTGTCTTCAAACTTTTTTTCACAGAAAATATTGTGATATTCATTCGTTTTTTTTATAAAAATCCAGCAGTCCGGTTTTTCATAAAACAATAAAATCTACAAAAAATAGTGCGCAAATTTGGTAAAAATTGATATTCGGTTCTTGATATCTCTCAAATTAATTTCGCTCATCCAATTTGTAAAAATTTAAGTAATGCTACTAAAATTGACAAAAATTTGTTTTCGACTAAAAATCTATTTCTCAAAACTAGATTTTCAAACTAAACTTTTTCTTTATATAAAAAATGTTGTTGGTAATTTTAAAACTTTTCAGAAAAATTCAACTGACAACATTTTTAACCCAACACGAAAACCTGCAAACTTTTAAGCAAGACTAATCGACAGACGGGATGAAAAGTTATCAATGTGGGCCTCTTTTTATCTTTAATATCTTTTTAGAAATATAGAATATTGGCTTCTAATTCAATTCATATTATAGAAAATATTGTTTTCGACATTGAGTACATTTTTTTATAAAAATCCAACAGTCCATTTTTTCAGACAAATTTAAATCTACAAAAAACAGTACGCAAAATTTGAAAAATTGATATTTAATTTTCGATACCTCGTGAATAAATGGACATAGGTTTTGGCTTAGAAATATTTGTATTCTGTGCTTCATTTTGTTGTTAACGTAAGAATTTGTTCTTAGAAAAATCTGATATGTATTTGTATATACATAGAAGGGTTTAAGGCTAAAATCTGTGTAGCAAAAAAAGATTTCAAACTATTTCATCATATGAAAAATCAAATATAATATTCTTAAACACGGAATCCTAGAAAAACTGATAAGAAATAGTTTTCGTCTGAAGTATTGGGAGAACAAAGAAAGACATTGACTTCAAATCATTTTTCTAACACAATATATTGATATGAACATTTTGTTAAAGTTTAAAAGTTTTTGGGTTTCTTTTTTCAGTTGTTATTATTGTTCTTAAAAATTAACATAAAGTTAGCAATAACAATATTTTCCATACAAAATTTAATTTGTATCAATATCTGTATTCATTCCTGAGATTTTTAGAAAACCAAATCTTACCAAATTCATTTATAAAATTTTTATTCTTATAAAAAAAACTTAAGAAAAATCCTAAAAACATTACGCTCACAAAAAAAATCAATAACTTGATTTATTCTCAAAATATTCGAATCACGAATCACTTCTTACCAATTTTGCGTATAATTTTTTGTAGATATCAAATTTGTTTTAAAAAATGACAGTTTAAAATATGTCCACTGGAAAAGACTAAGTTTCTGCTATCTAACATACTCGTATATAACAAATAAAAGTATTTCTTTCACTTTTTTCTCAATCTTTTTAAGGAATGGCGTTAGTCTTAATACTTTGCATTTGACTTGAAGTGGATCATTTTTTTCACATCTTTGAATGCGTCTGTCACCACTTTCTGTTTAGTTCAAATATTTTTTCTTACTTTCAAATGTTTACAAATGACTCGACTAGGGTCAATTTTTCACATTACTTCAATTTTTACCCTCTTTGTCACGGGTGATCGCCAGACTCATTGGTCGTTGTTCTATACCTCTATACCTTTCTTTTGATAAGTCTTGGAAAACTTTTCAAATGACTGAAATTTTGTGTGAGACATCACAACCGAAGAGTATAAAATTTGATAGTGTTACCGGTTCAAGAGATCTTTGAGATCAACCTAATAGTTCCCATTTTTTAATGTATATGGTCAGAAAAATCACCTACTAATTTTTTGTAAAGTAAATATTTTATGCATCTGTTGATGTAATTAATTATCTATGAAACAAAATTAATTCAAGCCAATATCTATGACTGTTGTTGCGATATGGACGACCAAAAAGGGTTCCCGAATTTACAACCGAACGTACATATCCACACTCTGCAAACTTTTTATTTAGGTTCTAGGCAACTTGAAACATCGAGAAATGTCAGAAGTTTCAATTGTACAAATCGCTATTATTGAATTATGAATAATTTCAATAATAATATTATCAATTTAGGTCATCTTTTTCTCATTATCACTCCTATGAACCACTCAAGAACAATTCAAATATATTTTTATGAACTTACAAGTTTCTCATTTCAAATAGTAGGACATTACCACTTGAAAATATTAAAAATGTTAATATTATCCACTTAACTGAATTGTACTTTCCTTTCAGCTAACACGAGTAACCAATTTAAATAAACGTTCCTTCATAACAGTAATAAAAATAATTGCTATATAATATAATGTTATCTTTCTTGTTAACCAGGGCGTATGAGCAATTATTTCAAAAATGAAAATTTTATTCATAACATTTTTAATTCTTTGATCATGTTTTGTATTTATATACTTAATGCGTAATATAAAGTGTTTATTCGTAACTTTCTCTAAGAGGTAATATCTTCGAAAAAGTACTTTAAAATGCAAGTTTATAAATGCTCCAAGAAGCTTGTTTAAGATAACTCTTTTAATATTAATATTACGGAAGTCCTTTATCTAAAATAAAATTACCCCAAAAATTGATTTTTTAATCTTATCAAAGGATAACAAACGCATCCCATTTACTTAAAATCTCTCGACTGGAGAGAATGAGTTTCTCTCTGCAAAATATAAATACACGGCTCCTATTGTGACATTAGCACAGTAAGTGAACCTACAAATCTTTTCAATTTCCTGCCAGATGGCACAAGCTCACCCGAACACCAAACCGATTACCAAAAAACTTGGTCCTCAATTTTGAGTTAGACAAATATATGTTGGTGGTGCCTTTACACAAAAATGTATAAACGTACACACATTTGTGTATGTAAACCTTATCCCACATCTGGTTCTTCCGCTCGACACCATCAATATTGCGTCGCCACCGTCGTGCATGTCGCCGCGTCGTCGGCGCTCTTCCAGGGTCCTTTTCCGGAAACCCAGTGGTAGAGCAAATTTCATTACTCTTCACAACATACTTTCGGGTTGCTTGATAAGAAATTAAAGTCGAGTACGGGGAAGTTCCAAAACGAAATTTTAAACTCAATTTTAAAGCTCTAGCTAGCTACCTTCATTGCTTTATATTCTTTTTTCCACTTTATGGCTTACGAGAAAAAATAAAATTAAAAAAGAAAAACGAATATATGTAGCTAAGATGGAGTCAAAAGTGGGTTGCATTAAGATTGCACACTGAGCTTCCGGATTCCTGAATCCTGAATCGTGATGTTCAAAGTATACTAGTACTTGGACTAGCTTTCATTTTTATGTTTCCTTTTGAGTTTACCCTCACATCACCGGTTTATCGTCGTCGTCGTAGACATAAGGTAGCTCACATAAGTTCAGTCGTTTCTTTTTTCCAGCAGTCGGTGGAAAAAACTTGACACATTCAAGACAAGCCAGCTAACATATACAATGTACAGTACATTGAGCGGGAGTGCTGGGCACGTGAAATAGTCATTGTCGGTGCTTGTTCCGGTTCCGATGCGAATAATAATAATATAACATGCAGAAGTAGATTACATGCAAAATGGGAGCGATGGCGATGGTGCATGAAAGCAACATTATTGTTGTTACTTTTGATGATATGGCTCTGATGATGTTGGAACGTCGTCGGCCCCGTCGTTGGTGTTGTTGTCGTCAAAGTAGACACTCCCGTCATCCTTTCAGCTGAGTGTAGTAAAGTGCAGAATGTTGATAGGAATGAAAATATTTGCATGGTAGAAAAGTGCAATGTGCGGTGCGTAGAGCGTATATATGCACTTATGGATAGGGAAAAAGGTGTTGTGTGTCATAATGAAGTTCTTAAAGTGATTTGTTTTGGTGTTCAGTGATTGCACTCAACAAAACTGGATCTGGATGAAAGGTGGAAGTGTTTCAATTTTAAGGAAGTACCTTCCAGTACGTTCACTTAAAGGGGATTTATGTCATCAAAAAAAGAACTATTTTTCGTATTAAGAAATACGTATAAAATATGCACAAAATGAGCTTCGCACTTTCATGGGACTGCAAACAGAATTTGATTAAACATTAAACCTTAGAAGGAGTTTACATAATTTAATGCACTTTATTTCAAACAGTTGCACCTTTCGTTTACAAATGAGGAAGTTACTGAACACAAAAAAACTCAAAGGAAGATGGCTCATATCCATATGGTAACACTCACCTTAGAACCCAATCTCCATCTTAAAGTTTTGATGATGATGTGTTTCACGTTCATTTTTATACTAGGAGCATCACTTCTATGAATTTTTATTAAAACGTCTAAAAGCTTTTTAAAGCTGAATGTCTAGTTAAAATATGGGCCAATACGTGTAGGTTCCCAAATCAAGCTGCTTTAAGGCTGGTTTTCAAAATTTCGAGGCAGTACAAAATCAAATTTTGTGCAGAGGGTTTGTTGTTTCAAAGAGTATTAACAAATCATTTCTTTTAATCGTATTTGACAAAACAAAAACTAGATTTTTTTTAAATAACTGAGTTAATTGAAAAAAAAAACAAGATTATTATAATTTGAAAGACCACTTTTGATCACTTTTTCACTCCCAGTTTTTTAAATCGATTTTCAAAAATTGGGCACAAAAGAGTGCGGCCTTGGAAGTCATCAACTTTATAAATGTTTTGGACATGATGGATTTATTTTGTGTACATTCATTTTTTAAATTTTCCGATGAAAAAGAAAGTAATTTGGACGGACATGATGGATATAGCTGCTATTTCCATGATTTAAGAAAGGAAGAAATCTGTCTTGAAAAATGGCACAGCAAAGGAAGCTGTGTGATGGTATGATGAACAATCACCTATTACGGGACAGTGGAGCTCTAAAATGCCTGCAATCACATACAAATCGATTTTGGAACGAGCATTTCCGCAGCTTTCTGAATTATTTGGTGAACAACGATGGACTTTCTTACAAGATAAGGCACATCGGACGGACAATAAAACCCTATATTCAGGGGTAAAATGTGAACTTATTACAATGACAATCATATTCTGCTGACCTAAACATCGGCATTACGAAAAAAACGAAGAGAAGCCATAAATTTCGCTCAATTATCTGAGAGCACTCTTTGAATCCATACACAATAGGATACTTGGAGTAATTCTGAGATCAGGAGACAACACACATTACAATAATATTTTTTAATCCATCCAATAAACACAGTATTTACCTAAACCATAAGATTTCTTGTTATTTTAATTACTTTAAAGGGTCCTATAGATAAATTAAGATCTTGTTCCTCGTAGGTACTTAAACCAAAAATGTTTGTTTGCAATATACATACATTTAAAACATACCTCATTCATTCCACATTTGGAGTTTTCCAAATAACCTAAGGGTTTAAGAAATATCAATAATTGTATCGTTCTTTTTCTTAAAACATAATATTATATCTCTAAAGTTTTAAAAGAAAATCTTAATAATATGTTTTTATTTACATATTTATAAATATTTTTTGGACTTATAAATATTAATTTCTTTTTTTTTTAATTTCAGGTAAATATTCCTTTTATCTTCAATCTACATTTTTGAGCTCTATTGATGGATTGGTATGAAAAACAAAAATATAATTTATAATCTTATTTTTAATTCTATTTTTAATCAATCAAACCATATTCTCAACAAAAGCACTTAGTATAAAGACACAAGAATGAAATAAGGTTATGTTCTATCCATTTTGTTTATCCCTTATCAAAATGTCACTAAGCCTTTTAACATCCATATAATACTTACACCTACATGTTATACATGAAAGACATATTGAATCCATTTGTTAAGAAAACTTACCTACTACCTACCCGACATATTTGTGGAAAATTGAACAAAAAAAATAAACAAACAACAAAACAAAGCAAAACAAAACACAACAATGATGACTTTTAGAGTTTCAACAAAGGAAACGAATTTTATCATTATTTTAAGGCCTTTATGTGGGGAGATTTTGTGTATAGTGAACTTCATGGGTTAAGGAAATACCTTTGAAATCTTTAAATTCAAAATGAAGTTTGAATAAAATTTAAGTGAACATATATTCCTTTAAGCAAATAGAATGAAAAGGCCAAGACGAAATTTTCAAACTTGAGTTGTATTTCGAATAATTTAGCACTTAAAACGTTTGTTTCTCTTTCAGTAGTAGAACTAAAAGTTATTGTGTTTTAATTGGATCGGTGAATGTAAGAACAGTATAGGTTCGAGAAATTAAATTTTAAGGTTTCAAGGTAGGCATGTTACATACAATGTAGTGTGACCTACATTGAATGTAAATTTGGCTTCTACCTAGTAGAAGCCAATTTAAGAATGCCACATACTTATTAAATTTGGCTTTGTTATGCTTAAGAAGAAAAGTAATCCAGTACTGTTCTCACAATCCATTGATTCCATTTTCATTTCTTTCATCTTCATTCAATTGTTTGTGGAATGCGACCAACACTGATAACTTAACTTTCTTGCCAGTCTCTCGATATTTATAGAAGTCTTAAAAAATGATGTATTGTTTTTTTTTTGTTTTCGTAATACTTCAGCCGAAAACCATTTTTAATCACTTTGTAATTGTTTTTGTAGGCTTTTGTTTTTTATTTGTTTGTAAAAGAAAGTTGTAAATTGTTTTTTTTTTTTCAATATGTGCTTTTTTCGCGAAATATTTTAGTCTGAAACTAACAATTTGTGTTATTAACTTACCATAGGAAGTTATTGTAATGGGTCCAATTTGTCGAATGGAAAACTTTGACATTTCTCGACGTTTCAAGATTCCTAGAGTCGAGATAAAAGATTTTTAGAAAGATGTCTGTGCGTGTGTGTGTACGTACGTTCGTAGGTAAGTAGAAGTGGCGATCTCAATTCAACCTAGGGTGAGGTCCAATTAGCGCAATTGATACCAAAAACTCGTTTGACCTTTGATTGAAAGAGATAGATTTATAGAGAAGCTTCATAGCGATTATTTTAGAGCCATTTTGTCGCATTGAGAAAAAAGATTAGGTCTCTAATCTTTGTCTCAGGTAGCTCATCAAGTTCTTGAAAAAATGCTTTTCCAAAGTATTTCATTCTAGTGTTTGCCAAAGCAGGACATTTGCAGAGGAAAGGGATTATCTTTTCACTTTCTCTTTGGTCACTACAACTACGCAAAAGGTGTTGTAAAAGATACCCGACTTCTCTGCATGAACTCCTATAGGCCAATGTCCGGTACAAACCGCAACAATCCTGGCTATGTCTTGCCTTGGCCTGCAAAGAAGATCGTTTGTAAGTATTTTATTATAGGTGGGCCATATCGTCCTAGATATAATGCAGTTGGGTAAGTTGCTCCACCTTCGGTTTGATTCAGTTTGGTAGATAGAAAAGATTTTACCCTTCATAACACCAAGAGGAATGTTAACCATTTCCGCTAGTGAGCTATGAAGGGCCAATCCTTGCCTGGCTAGCTCATCAGCCCGTTCATTTCCCACGATACCACTATGACCCGGAACCCAGATCAGGGTGATACCGAGGTTAATATTTAGGCTCGCAAGCTCATCGCGACATCGCTGGACCAATTAAGATGAGGATGTGGCCGAGTTAATGGCTTTGACAGCTGCCTGACTGTCTGTACAGATAGCCGCATTTCGGTTTTGGTTTGGGCTTTGTTTAAGTATCTTACATGCCTCCCTTACTGCCAGCAGTTCAGCCTGAAAAACGCTAGCAAAGTCAGGAAGCCTAAAGGATTTGGCAACATTTAGGGACTCGGAAAAGATCCCAGAACAAACTCCCTACTCCATCTTTGAGCCGTCAGTAAAGATGGTTGTGTCGAAACTTATCGACGCGATGTCATCCTCCCAATCTTCTCCGGACGGGAAAATAACCTTAAAACCCTTACTATGGCTCAAAGTAGGAGTGCAGTAGTCAGTGTCTACCGAGATAATATCTGAGAGAATCAATTCCTGTTCTCTGAACCTTCTTTAGCTTATCAATATTATAGGCTTTGCTAAGAGTAGGCCACCACACAATCGAACCATATGTTAAGATTGGCTACGGCTGCAGGCGTAGAAGGCAACACAGGCCTTCCTAACCCGTACTTCAATATTTAGTTTCTAGTTTAGTTTAGAGTCGAGTATAACTCCCAAATATTTTGCACTTTAAAACAATAATAGGATTTGACCGTTGAGTCGAGGTAGCGTGAAAGGCGGTACTTTAGTTTTGGTGGTAAAGAGCAACAGTTCAGTTTTACTTTGGTTAACTCCTAGTCCACAACTCGTGGCCCAGTTGCTAACTTTCTTCAAAGCTGACTCCGTGATTTCACTAATCACAGAGGTGTACTTTCCCGACACCAATAGCACCAAATCATCCGCATAGGCTACCGCCTTCATTCCACATCTCTCTAATTTAACGAGAATTGTATCCATTACCAGAAGCCATAGGAGAGGCGAAAGGTCACCACCCTGGGGTGTTTCTCTACTCACGTGTTTTGTTGCGATTGTATTGCCTAGAGAGGCTCGAATCTTGCTACCACTGAGCATGGAAATAATCCATTCTAGAATGAAATCTTCTACACCGAACTTAACGAGCGATTCTTCTGTGGATTCTGTAAGGACGTTGTTAAAAGCACCTTCTATGTCTAGGAAGGTGGCAAGAGTAAATTCTTTATAATGGATTGTTTATTCTACAGTACGCACTACCTCATGGAGGGCAGTCTCCGTAGATTTGCCCTTAAGATAAGCATTCTGAGAGCTTTCGAGAGGTCGTCAAACTAGGATTTCTCTAAAATAGTAATCAAGAATGCGCTCTAAGGATTTAAGCACAAAATATGTTAAGCTTATTGGTCTGAAATCCTTCGCGGATTCGTGACCTCGCCAATACCCACTACCCACTTTCAGAATAAAAACTACTTTGAGAAGGAGTCATCCTTTGAAAATTTGTTCCAGCCATGGAGCTGCCACATCATGCAACTTTTGAAGCATAACTGGCAGTATGCCATCCATGCCTGGGGATTTATATGGAGAAAAAGTATTGCTGGCCCACAAAATATTTTCTCTGGTTATAACGGAATTGACTTGCTCCACATGAGCTACGTTTAGCTCTATGGTTTCTAACGATTCGGGGTTACCACTCTTGCAACCCGGAAAGTGCGTCTTCAGCAGTACCTCAAGAGATTCGGCTGGAGAGGCTGTCCAGGTTCCATCATCCTTTTTTGAAAAGAAGGATTACAATGTTCCTTCGATAAAACTTTGCTGAGCCTTGAGGAGCCCTTTATATCTTCGATTGATTGACAGTATTCTCTCCAGCCTTGTCTTTTGGCTGATGACAGGGCTTGTTTGTAAATTTTAAGAGAGTCTTAATACGGTTGGTAAAACTTATGTTTGTGGCAGATATTGAAAATTGTCCTCGTCATTTTCCTTACACTGGACAGTTCTTCATTCCACCAAGGAGGAAGGGTTTTACAGCTATATTTAACTTGGCAAGAGACTCTAAAAGCTTTACTTATAGAAGTTTCAAAGGTTTTCACCTTTGATTCAAGGTCTCCTATCGATTCAGTGAGATTCGGTAAGTTGCTTAGTTTGGAATTAGCAATTTGACTGAATTTCGTCCAGTCAGTTCTTTTGGGATTTCTGTAGGAAGGACGATTTTTCGACTCGAAACTAATTTAAAAAAGAATCCACTTGTGATCCGAAAATGAATTCAAAGGTGAAACTCTCCAATTCTCTACTAATAAATTACGGTTTTTACCGAAGTAACATCAAGCACATCCTCCCATCCATCATAAAATTCCGAGCTCGGAAAGACGAAAGTGGGCGTATTGCCTCTGTTACAAATGGTCATATTATTTTCAATAATACAATTAAAAAGTGACTCACCTCGTTCGTTCATCACAGAGCTTCCCCTAAGGGTATGCCGAGCATTTGAGTCGCCTCCAATCAGAAGGTTTGTCTTTTTGATGTTAGCTTCGGTTATGATTTTGCACACCTCCTCCGGTGTTGATGGTGCATTATGGGCAGAGTAAAAAGAGGCCAGCAGCAAATCTGGATGACCTTCAGCGGTTTTTTTTAAATATTTTTAGCTGCAGAGCTGGGGCTCGGCAACTCGCTGGGGATCTCGACTCCGCTTATAACATTGTCAACCTGTACGTTCGTACATTCGCGACGTTATTTTCGTCGTTCATAGCTGAAGAACCAGAAGAGATATCGACTTCAAATAAATTTGTTTATACAGATAATAATGTAGAAAGGGCTCTTAAAAATATTGAGTAGGTGGTTTTTTTAAAATTGTAGTTTAAAATAAAGGTAAACATTTTGGTTAGCCCTAAATATCTGACGAACTAATGACACTAGAGACTTAAATTAAATTTAATACAATGTATTGTAATGTGATACCAAACAAATATATACTTAAAAGAAATCCAATGATCGTTTTTTTTATAAATCAAAAAAACTGAAAAAAATATTGTCACCTCGAAAATTTTACTAATACAAAACTATTTTATCTCCAAAACAATTTTGTGCAACGAAAAATAATGTTTTTTAATATCTGATAAAATTTTGAAAAAAATCTAGTTGACAGTTTTTTTTTTTATAAAAAATAAAAACCTAAAGAAAAACATTACACAAAGTAGGTAAAAATTGAATTTCGACTCAAATATCTTATCAAAAATTTGAGATTATGGCTTCCAACTAATTTAAACTTATAAAAATATTTTTTTCAACATTCGTACAAATTTTGAGAATATCGAATGGACAGCTTTTTACAAAAAAATAAAAACTTAAAAAAAATATTAATAAAAGTTGGTAAAAATTGATTTTCGACTTAAATATCTTTTTTATAATTTAAGATACTGGCCTTAAACTAATTGTACCTATATTTAAAAAAATATTGTTTTCAACATTCAGTAAAATTTTGAGATACATCAAATTGACAATTTTTAACCCAAAAATTAAAACCTAAAAAAACATTGCTAAAAGTTGGTAAAAATTGACTTTCGACTCAAATATCTTTTCAAAAATTGAAAATATTGGCTTCAAACTTATTTTGAGAAAAATCGAATTGGTAGTTTTTTTACAAAAAAATAAATTCTACAAAAAATAGTACGCAAATTTGGTAAAAACTGATGTTTGGTTTTCGATATCTCGTAAACAATAGAAGATATTGACTTTAAATTAATTTCATTCATTCAATTTGTGTTTGTTTATATAAGAAATTTTTTTTTAAATGCTACTAAAATTTGTAAAAATTGGTTTTCAAACTATTTTAAGAATAATTTAACTTAGAAATTTTTTAACAAAACACGAAAACCTACAAACTTTTAAGCAAGACAAATCGGCAGATAGAATGGAAAATTATCAGTATGGGTCTTACCTCAGACTTTTTTTAAACTAAAATTGAAAAATTTTGTAAATATAAATAAAATTTATTTACAAAGAAAACCGCTCTAACGCTTTTTAACTAAAAAACTAAATTAATTCCTTATTTTTCTGATAGCTTGAAAAAAAAAATTTATTTTTTTTTTCCAAAAAAAAACAACTTAATGGTATAAGCAATATTTTTTTTTATAAAACAAAAGAAGTAGCCAATGATTTTATTTGTTGCCAAGATATTCGAAAATCAATGTTGGCCATTTTTAGTAGTATTTTTATTAATTTTATATTTTTTTTTGTAAATCGAACTGTTACTTCAATTAGCTTTTGCACTTTACAAGATGCCAAAAATGTTATTCTTATCAAGTAAAACAATTATTTAACCTGTACTATTATTTTTAGTTTGCAAAATATTCGAGGTGACAAATATTTATGCAAATTTCTTTTTGTATGTATATGTGAAAAAACTGTTAATTTAATTTTGTTGTAATTTATAGCTATCACTTAAATAAATTAGGTGGCGCAACAGCTCGTAGAGAACCAAACTCAACAATTTCCCTGTAACATTTTAATCTCAAATTTTACTTCGACAAAATATAAATGCACATCAAATAACTATTTGAATTAGAATATAAACTATGGGGTATATGTACTCATAATACAAAATAATGATGCAATTTTTGCGAAGTGTTAAGACATAAACAATTATATTTTTATTTAAAAAAACTGAAATTTGGTGGCCATAAAATTGTTATTGATTAATGAATATTTGTAGAGCCACCACTTGCTCTTATGATCAATTTTATTCGTCTTGTCAAGAATTCTACAAGCTTTTCCAATTCCGCGGTTGTAATTGTAGCCCATTGTTCAATTATTGCATCTCGAAGCTCTTTTACGTTGTTTAATTTGTGCCCGTTGGCAATTCGCCTGGCTAGTACTTCCCAGAGATTCGGTATGGGATTTAAATCGGAACTTCGAGACGGCTAATCGAGCAACGTTATTTGTTTCTCTTCAAACCAGTCCCTAATGCTTCGAGAGAAGTGGATATGAGCGTTAATCCTACTAGAATATGAAGTCAGCTCCGCATAACTCATCATCACTCTCAACCATAACTTCTTCTAACAAATCATTTACAGTATACATTTATGAGTTCATCCTTCCCTGCATGAATGCAATTTCAGTCTTTACTTTTGACGAAAAAAATGCCAAACCATTACGCTGCCGACACCAGAGTTGCGACTCATTTCTCAATTCTGTTTAAAGACATTTGTCATGCTAATATGACGGAAATCTTCAATTTCATTTTTTTCATCATTCAGCAGAACTTTTACCCACTTGCTTATGTGACTTTCAGCAAAATATAGCTTTGCCGCCTTATGGGCAGCATCTTAAGGTGGCTTCTAAGATCATTTTTTGTAAACAAGGTTGGATTTTAAAATTTGCCTAAAGAGTCTCGTCGGGTTGAAATACGCGAGTCAAGTTTGGCGTTATTTGTGAAATAAATGAACTTAAAATTCTTCCAAGTGGCATAATGAGATTTTGTAAAAAAATCTCGAAAATTAATTTTAAAAGCACACAAGATAATTTCCTACCACTTTCAATAATGATTTCAAACAACTTTATGAAATAACCACTTTCAATTAGTTTGTTTTAATACGAATTTCCGACTTTAAATTTCACTTTTGTATTTTATTCCACATTTAAAAACAAACAATCCTTCAAGGTGATAAAAAATGTTAATTATAATATAACGGTTTGCCTTCATTATGGTTTGACATATCATTTTGGATACAAAAGTTAAACGTGCTGCTGTATTGTTTTTATGGGAATTTCCTTTACTGTATTGATAAATTTACCTTAAAACTGTTTTTTTTTTTATTATCTACAGAACTGATTGATGGAATCAGTGGCTTTTTTAATTCACAGCAGATATAACAAAATTACAACGAATACATAATATTTTCATACAATTTCTTACATATTTTCATAATTACTATTTAAAGTAACTCCCTTATATTTGCCCCTTATATACAAAATTTTCCAAAAAATGTATCTGTTTAAGTAGGCTTTACATTATTTTTCTGAGAAATGTTACAAAAGTTGATATTTTGCTGTATAGTAAGGGAAAATAAGCACCATATTAAAACCTGTTGAATTCAAAAGAAAAGTATGTGCATTCAAATGTCTTTGATTTTTAAATCAATGTATTTTATTTGAAACTTAATAAGTTTGCTGCCGTTCTGTTAGTAAATTTGTAGCATACCAAAAAGAATTAATTTTTTCTTTAATGCGTACAGGAAATTGAACTGGAGCACCTCAAAAACCTGAGACTGAGCTGGACAGTGGTGTGAACCTTTGTCAAAAATCAGTAGTTGTTCATATTTCGGTTGCAAAAGTAGAGCTTAATAGAACGTGCACAACAATATACTTTTTTTAATGCAAATGTTATTTCCTAATAAAGTTCGCATTGCCTTTGTGTGTCAAAAATGATATCATAAAAATGACAATAATGCCTATGGACTTTTTGCCTTAGCACGCTCTTTTGCGTAATTCTACGGGAAAAGTCTTAGGGTGTCAAGTCTAGGAAACGTAAAATAACGCAACCACGAAACTTGTCACACAATACTTGGTCGTGTTGTGTTGTAATTATATTTCGGCAATACTTGCACTTGCGTTGGATTTTCATACCAAAGATCTTCGGTTGGATCCGTGGGCTATGCCATCTAAAGTTTTTTTTTTCACGGGTACTGCCTCTTGCGAGAAATTGACAAATTCTCCAAGAGTAATTCTTGTCATGAAATATGCTTTTTCAAATTAGCCGTTCGGATTTGGCTCAAACTGTAGGTCCCCCCCATCCCTGACAACAGTACTCGCATACAAGAATGGTTGAGAGTTTTAAGAAACTAGGCCCTGGTTCTTTAAGGACTGTTGTGCCACCTAATTTCTTTATTTTAATACTTAGATTTAAAGCAGAAATATTACAAAATGAATGATGATGCACTGGCCTTACAGCACGTTTCCGCTCCCTACACTATGACACTTCAATGACAATGACAGATGCATTTGACAGGTGTCAAATGTCATTGCTAGGTACTTCACACGACGAACTAGATAACCGTTTATAAGTCTGATAGTATCACCTCTAATAGGTTTCACGAGAGAAGACAAAGATTTGTATAGCTTCGTGGCCTGATCAGCTCTTAAAGAATTAGTGTTCAAGGTCTTAGGTTTATAAACTCAAAACATTTATTAAGAATAAATTTTGAAAAGGTCTTCACCCATGAATAAACAATGTTATATATTCACAAGAATATACACGTACAATACATAAAGTATGAGCTTGGCACAGCCTAGTTCTAGTTCATATGTTTGTCTAATAAACCAATCGACTAGATTAGTAAAATATCTTTTTCTTGTAACAATATATTAACAAATACTTTTCTTTGTTTGCAAATATCTGCATTTAAGACTTGATTGTCCTTTGTAAAATATTTATTATTGTTATTATTTATCCAAACAAAACTTCTCGTGTGTAGGATTGTCTGTATTTACAACATATGTATGAATGATGGTATGTACAGTCAATTCCTATTATATGTTTTTCATGGTATTTATTTTTGTGCGTTAATTTGTTAAATTTAAATCGTTGTTTGGATTGAACAGAAAAGGATCCTTAAAATTCTATTCAACAATGTTAACGAAAGAAACTCGCCAATTATTATCATATTTTTGTTTTTTTTTCTTTTTTAGATTCCGATTTAAAAACTGTCCAATCCGTTTAAGCCATTTTGACTGTACAAATATAGTTTTCTTCGACATCTACATATTATACATACATTGAATGCCATGTTGTCACGTTTGGTGTCCCCTTTCAAAGGATGAAGCAAAATAATTTAAGGATTTGTATAGAATCTAGACTGTCTGTGTGTGATGGCATCAAGGGACATTTATAAGATATACCGATTTCTCACACAGCACATCAGTAGAGAATAAA
>NC_079149.1:60409098-60638913 GCF_945859685.1 Eupeodes corollae | reverse complement strand
AAAAGTGAAAAAGAGGCTGGGATGCGGACCCACACTGAAAACTTCCTTCCCATCACGTCTATTTGACTTGCTTAAAACTTTAAACAAATATTCATAATAATATTTTGTGTGGGATAAGTCATTTGAAGTTAAGTTCTTTACATCAGTTAAATTCTTTTATCAGTTTTTTTTTTATTTTTGTAGGGTTTTGTGTTTTGTTAAAAAAGTTTTCGGTTGAATTTTCCATAAAATTTCCAACAACATTTTGCATGTAATGAAATAGTTTGTTTTCAAAATCTATATTGTTGAAAATCAATTCTTACCAATTCAAACAAATACAAGTTAATTTTTTCCTAGAAGATTTAGCACTGTTTTCACCCATTTTGAATTCAATACTTTGCACTATTCACGAGATATCGAGAACTGAACATTCATTTTTACTAATTTTGCGTTCTATTTGTTGAAGATTTTGTCAAATTGAAAATTTTGAAATTTCTCGGCGTTTCGAGGTCCCTAGAGGCGAAAAATAATTTAGAAAGATGACTGTGCGTCCGTACGTTCGGGACGTTTTTTTCATCGTTCATAGCTCAAGAACCAGAAGAGATATCGACTTCAAATAAATTTTGTTATACAGATAATAATACAGAAAAATGCAAATAGGGCTCGCAAGCATATTGCATGGGTGACTTTTTCACCATAGTAGTTTAAAAAGAAGGTAAACATTTTCTTTAACTCTATAAATATCTCACGAACCAAAAACGACTTAAAAACAAGTATATTTTTGGAAAAATCGAAAAAAAATGTTCACCTCGAAAACTTTACGAATAACAATGATTTCAGATCCAAAACAATTTTGTGCAACGAAAAAATAATATTTTTAAATCCCTGGTATAATTTTGAGAAAAATCAAATTGACAGTTTTTTTTAATAAAAAACAAAAACCTAAAAAAAACATTTCTTAAAAATGGTAAAAATTGAATTTCAACTCAAATATTTTTGCAAAAACTTAAGATTATGGCTTCAAACTTATTTTATCGTATAAGAAATTTTGTTTTGAGCATTCGGAAAAATTGAATTGAGTTTTTTTCCTTAAAAGAAAATTTAAAAAAAGTCCGTAAATATTGATTTTCGACTCGAATATATTTTCAAAAACGGGAAATAATAGCTCTGAATTAATATTTACTTCTAAAAAATATTGTTTTTAATATTTGGAAAAAAATTGATAAAAATCGAGTTGACATTTTGTTTACAAAAAAATAGAAACCCTAACAAAAATGTATAAAAGTTTTTAGAAATTGATTTTCAACTCAAGTATCTTATCAAAACTTTGAGATATTGGCTTTAATTTACTTTTATCTTTCAAAAAATATTGTTGTCAACATTCAGTAAAATTTTGAAAAAATCGATTTGACATTTTTTTTTACAAAAAATTGAAAACCGAAAAAAAGTAACAAAATTTGGTAAAAATTTACTTTCGACCCAAATATTTCTTCAAAAATTTTAAATATTGGCTTCAAACTTATTTTATTTCAGAGAAAATATTGTTTTCAATATTCCGTAACTTTTACATAAAAATCCATCAGTCCGTTTTCTTATAAAAAATAAAATCTACAAAAAATAGTACGCATATTTGGTAAAAATTGCTACGAGTACATATAGACAAACTTTTAAGCAATACAAATCTACAGACGGGATGGGAAGTTATCAATGTGGGTCGCATCCCAGCCTCTTTTCTTGTAAGGGTTTTTAATGCTCTATATTCTTCAATATATTTTACTGAAATGTAAAAATATGCATCTGTTTATTCTCAAAAGGACGTTAAGACTTTTCAATAATGTAAACAATTTTAATACTTCGAAACAAAACTTGACATACATGTGTTCCACACCTTAACAAACTCTTCGAATGACGTTTTTTCATGTTTAAAGTTCTAAAATTTATATCTATAAATTGCTGTCCTCATAAATTGTTTGTTTTTATAAGATCTTATTTAAAATTCTTCCTCGTCTTTCCTTCCTTCAAATATTTTTACAAAACACTGCAAGTTAACATTTTCATAATACTTTCATAAATATTTATTAAGTTCTGCTGGCATCACTTAATCAAAGCTTAGGACAAAGAATATTTGTTTTATAATATATGAAAGTAATATTTTTGGATACAAAAAAAGTGCCTATAAACCAAACTACCATTTTGAAACTGTTTGTCTGATATCGGACAAATCTCACTGATATTTTCAGAGACGTTGATAAAATAAACCTCTTCTATAAATGCATTTGGATTAAAAGCTCCGTTTGATATTAATTCAAAGTGTCTTTGGCTTTAGTACAATGAAAATAGTTTTTAAAGTTTTTAGTGACGATTTAAACATGGAAACATTTTAAATTGGACAATATCTTTAACGTTCCTTTAAAACAGCCTCACGGAAGCTAAAAGTACGTGCACTTTTAAAGTCACAGTTAATGTATTTTTTCTTTGTCGGAGCAATTGTTTTTAGAAGTCTTAGTTTAATTGTTTGTATTCACAAGGGAATTTCTCCCACATTTTTATACAGAATCGATAATATTACCATTTATAAACAAAATTTGTTCTGTTTGTTCTTTCATTATGCGCATAGAACTCTGATTTCATTTGCATATTGTTTTACTTGAAAGCTTATTTGATTTACGAATTCCTTTTGTCTCCATAAAAATGAGCTGAAAACAAGTCTTAAGCACAAAAAAAAAATAATTCCCTAAAGGCTTATAAGAAAAACAAAACAAAATTAAAGTCCTTGGTAAGAATTACGTACCTACCTTATACCTAACTACCTACTTTTCTATTTTTAATAATAATTCTACATAACCTGCTGGTACAGGTCAGACGTGTTGATTTGCTATGTTTCCAAAGTAAGAATATAATCATATTTCATATGGCACAAACCCTTAAGGATTTGTTTGTATATATTTATAAAACTTCATAAACGTAAAAAAAACCACACACACAGATATAACACCATCTTACATTGTGACTCACGTTTTATATCAACTTTATTAAACATGACATTTTGGTCCAATATAACATTTTGTATATTTATTTGATTCACAGCTTTTTATTGCTTATAACCAAAATGCTTAGCATAATATACCTATATCCTTTAGGAATCATATTTATTTTTTGTTGAAGACTCAGACACTTGCAAAACAAACAGTTGATTTTCCTATTGGTACAGAGGAATTTTTCTTTTTGAATTCAGTTCAATGTTTGTCATAGAATGTCAACTTTCTTTTCCTGCTTCATAACACATTTACTTGCAAGGAATGTTTCGGATTTCCTGTGTCTTCTTTTGAGAGTAAAAAATGTTTAGTATAAGACGTAAATATTTTGAAGAAACTTTTTTTGCTAGTTTGAAGCAAATTCATAAGCGGGTTTATTTGCGTAGCTTTATAAAATATTTTATTTCCCAAATACATATATGCATGAGCTTGTTATTTCTTTGAAGGATGCAATGAAGTGTTTTCGTTAGGTAAATATAGGCAACTATGTATGTGAGGATATTTAGGGTGATCTTCAGGGCAGGTATATCCTTGGAAAAATCTTATATAGAGTCACTATCCTCATATGCAAAACTTCACTAGCTTCATAATTCTTTTGACTTATTAGTAAGTTGTGTTTTTTTTTCTTTTCAATTGACTTTGATTAAAGCCTTAAAAAAATACTTCTGCTCATGTAAATCGATAAATAGTAGTTTTGTCTTCGTCTTGTGGCTTTTCTCTTGAATAGCTAAAGGTTTTTTAAGTGAATTCTATTTATAACCTTCACATTCTCTCTAAAGTCTCTTACTAACGTTTTAAGACCATAAGAAAAAAAGGTACATAAATGGAATAGAATTATAAGATATTTGTTTTGAAAAGCAAGCTAATTTTGAGGGAACCTTAACTCAGACTTGGATGAGAATAAACCACATTTTAACATTTATCTTGTCTTAAATTTAATACATTATTATCATACTTTAAGACCTGTCAGTACAACGAGTATTGGAGGTTTTCAAGGCTGCTATCCTAAAATAAATGCTGATGTGCCTTAAAGCTCTCTCTTGCCTCCAATACTATTACTTCTTAAACTACTAATGGAATAACCTGCTACACACACAAAGACGCCTTTAGTTTTTCATATTCGTTTTTAAATCACAACCCTATTATTTGGATGCCTAAATCTTCAACTGCAACATATGATAAGCTCCTTAAATTCAGACCCCTTGACATCATTGTTAATGATTTCAATGATGATGCATCGAAACACTAAATGCTGCCTAGAGACGTAAAATCTTTTTTACCAACAAATCTAAAAATCTTGAAATTTTCGGTATATTTTTAAGTTGATGCAAGAAGTTTTTCTGTCTCTTTAATCTGGCTATTATCTATGAAACTTATAAGCTTTATTCACCTTTTTATTATTATTTTAACGGGTTAAGCACTAATACCAATTGAAGCGTTTCAATAAAGAAGAGTATAACGACTCAAAAATATTTGTTCTGAACTTTTTTTAATTCCAATCTCAAAAAATGTTGATAAACAAATTAAACAAGACAAATAATAGCCAACTACGTGACTTTAAAAAGTTTTTATAGACACCATCATTTATCGAAACAAATGTCTCTTACTCTCTTCTTTCTCAAAACGCTTCATTTGCATTCCTCCCTGAGCAATTCATCAAAAAAACTCACACCTCGGAAATCCTTATAAACATACCTTTAAGATCAAATCCTACCATACTATTTAAGCATGGTGATTCATTCTTAAGCCATACTACGCGAATGTTGAATGCTTTACCATTTTTCAAATTTCCATGTTATTTGTAATGTCTAGAAATTCTGAAAGCAATGTGCAATGAAAGTTGCTTTCAAAAAAACCTTTTTTTTCTGATGTTTTTGGCATAAAAATTGGACTTAAGTATTGGCATTCAGTGCTCACTATAAATAAGACAAACATTCAATCTATATCAAGATGGTAGATAACGTCAAACTAGGCGTCCTTCAACTCTGCACTCATACAAGCCTCCTAACTTCGGTAGCTATTTTCTGGAAATTATGAATTCAAAAAATGTTTAAATTGTGAAAATAATAAATTAACATATTTTGAAACAATTCTGAATTTAAAAATAACAACTATTTGAATTTAAAAAATAATGCTTACTATTTATAAGTTTTTGGCCAGAACTTTGAAACTTTTCTTTGAAGTTAAGAGTTGTCTAGAATTTCCAAACAAAATTTGAAGTGCGAAATATTAAAAATTTTGAATTCTAATCATATAAAATATTTATTAATAGCTAAATGTCAAAATAAATTGATTGCATTTTCAAAAGATTGTGATTTTGACTAAAATTGTGCGTTTCAATAAACTATAAGCGTATTCTCTAATGTTCCACAAAAGTTCGTAGAATTCCTTTACCGAAACTGTTGCTTACGTACCTCTATGATTTTTTTACTTCGACTGACATGTTAAATTTTTGGAGTTTTAACATGTTGTATTTTTGTTTTTCTTTCAATATTCATAAATGTTAATGTTTGACAAAAAATAATCTTATACCTGCTCAATATACTTTGTTTTGTATAAAAGGAAACAGAAAGAGGATGTACCTTCGTACATTTTTATTTGTTCAATAAACAATTTAAATTGAGCCCCAAAATTACGATTCCTAATTTATATTATAAGTGTACAATGCCTCTGGAGTTTTGCCTTTTAAATTTTCCCATCAAGATAACCCAAAACATACATATGTGTATGAATATATTCGTTTCACACACATAAATTCTATACTTTTATGCATAATTCCAACGTCTGTAAACCTGCTATATTACCCATACGAAATCTCCGGCTTTTAGCCTCATGAAAAATTCCATATCCATTGTACACAATGTGTCACTAAAGTAAAGACGGACGAAAAGTAAAAACGGAAGGAAAGGAAGGTTTATTTCTCTAGGGGAAGGATCAATAGCCCAAGGGTAAAGCTCCATTTACCTAAGACACCATTTAAAGATGTTTTTTTCTGTGTCCTCTTTTTTTATTTACTCAGAATTTTCATTCGTGTTGAAACATTCTTTTCATGATGATTGTTAAAGAAGACACGCCTCAATCGCCCAATGGTTATTGGGCTATTCTTTGGGGCAGCATTAAATGTTGTCCTCGTCTTCGAAGTCGAGCTGTGTGACTATATTATATACGTAATATAAGAGCACTATAAAAAGGAATTTTGTGGAAGGATTGCACAAGCACATGGAAGATTGGTTTTCGGGGACAGACTTTTGGAATTCCTAAAATGATTGATTAATTTAGAAGAAGGAATAAAAAAAACTACAAAGTTCACAGGGAATTTAATCGAAATCAATTTCAAAAGAATTCGTCAAGGTGGAACAAATTTTACATTTCTCAGACTCTCACTTTTGACGTTTCTCGAAACACTTTATAGAAACACACCCTCTGTGTTGTCGTAGTCCTTGCTCTTTTCTATTAATTATTGAAGTGTTCAAATGGAACTTTAAAGTAGATATATGAATATTTCTTACCAACATTACCACCATCATCACCCATGCGGATGGTGGCGTAGCGTTGGGGTGTAATCATTTAAAATGTAATTAGGGACTTCAAGAACTGACGGTATACTCAATCGAAGAGGGTTCCAAATGGTTTGACTTCTGATTTTGATTGACGTGTCGGAAGTAAGTATGTATACGTCGTAGTATACACATACACAGAATTTCACTTACGCTCACATACACAAAAGTCTTTTAAAATGGCACATTTAAAGAGCGTTTAATGGAGCTGACACAAAAATTCGATTTCTTTGTGATAAGTTAAGACATTCTAGGCTCCCCTTCAAAAAATGTCATTAAAAATGTTGTTGTTTTTTTTTCTTTTATTTTTGAAACATTCAATATTTAAATGAGATAGGTAAGACTGGTATATAAGTATACTTACTCAACCTCTATATTAGCATAATGATGTTAGCAGAAAATACTTTATTCATATATTATCATTTAATTATGTTACAAATTTAAAAATCTAATAGATGTGATGGATATTTTTAGATTTTCATTAGAGTTTTTTTATTTACTGTCGGAAGGGTATAAAATAACATGATGAGAGGTTCTAACAAGATATGCTTAAGAGAATTTGATATCTCAGTGTGATTAATGTCTGTGCCTGAAAAGCATACAATTTAATCAAATTAAGTCAAAGAGATGTCGAAAACAAAATCAAAATTAATATAAATAAAAATAAAAACAAAACCAATATACAGTCAACGAATATCCCGGCTGAAAACAAAAAGACTTTTCCCCAAAAACTCTTGTGTTCCAGCACAAACGTAGCACTAGATTCCTCCATAGTTGAAATTATGGAGGTTTCTAGGTCAACTCGTAAATTCAAATATTTTTTTCGACTAAATATCGAGCACTATATTATTTCATCACTACCTCAAAGTGTCATGTTTCCAGCCAAACATCAAGGTGGGAACACAACAAGTTCGAAAAGGAATAGAATTTCGTGCTCAGCCGGGATTAGCACAAAAATATGCCTTAATTCTTGCACCATTGAAATTTCAAATTTTTATTGACTTACTTGATATTTTAATGTATGTTAACACTTAAAAATGAAATGGGTAAAGTTAGAAAAAAGGAACTTGAAGAAGTAATGCCATTAATTAAATAAAAAAATAAATATAATGGTCAAAAAAATGGCAGTTTTTAAGCTTATAATTCTTTTATTTGTTTCTTGTTTCTATTCAGATATCAAAAATATATACTCGTATATTTTAAAAATTGAATTAAAAAAATCTGTTTGATATATTGTTTTATTTGAAATATTAAACATTGAACATTGTGTCTTCCTTTGAGTTCAAAACTTAGCCTCGTGTTACATCCCACGCACTAAAAAAAAAATTGATTCTTACCTACTTACTTAAGGTGGCGCTACAGTCCTGTGTGAGCTTAGGTCTCACCCAGAAGACTTTCAAGGCCGGAGCGTTGGTTTTCATGCCCTCTACGTGACCCAGACATCTAAGTCGTTGGACTTTTACCCATCTGGCTAAGTCTACGTCACAGTTCAACCCGTACAGCTTGTCGTTCCATTTTCTCCTCCACTCCCCTTCGAGTGGGAACTTTTCTCTCGAACCGACCGCTTTTGTCATAGTCTACGCTTCTGCACCGTATCGCAGGACGGGGATGATAAGGGTCTTATATAGATACACTTTGGTCCCTCGAGATAGGACTTTACCACTCAATTGCTTAGCGGTAACCAACAGTTATTCTGCGTTTGATCTCAGCGCTGGTGTTGTTTTCTGCGTTTTCAGAGGAGCCTAGGTAGACGAAGTCCTAGACTACCTCAAAATTACGTTTGTCGATGGTGACGTTTTTACCAAGACGTCGGTGTTGTATGTCCTTTCTTGACGACAGCATGTACTTTGTTTTGCCCTTATTAGCCCTTAAACCCATTTTTGCCGCTTCTGTATCAATACTCTCGCAAAAGCCCCATTGACATCACGCTGAGTTCTTCTGATTATGTCAATGTCATCAGCATATGCTAGTAATTGAACATACTATTGAAACATAGTGCCTCTATTCTTTCAAGTACGATGTTAAAAAATCGTATGACAGCGCACCACCTTGTCTTAAACCTTTTTTGACATCGAGAGCTTCTGTTAAGTTGTTTCCAACCTTTATGGAGTTGCATGAATTCTCCCTGGTCATCCTGTACAAACGGAGGTTTGGCAGGGATGCTAAAACTTGACATGGCTCTATACAGCTCATCCCTGTAGATGCTGTCATATGCGGCCTTGAAATCGATGAAAAGTTGGTGGGTGTCGATTTGGTGTTTTGGGTTTTTTCCAGGATCTGCCGTAATGTGAATATTTGATCGACTATGCACTTTCCTGGTCTAAAACTACACTGATAAGGACCTATTAGGTTGTCGACGATGAGCTTAAGACGTTTACATATTACGGTAGAGAAGATTTTATAGGCGATGCTAAGTAGACTGATTCCTCTATAGTTGGTGCAGTTTGAGGGTCTTCTTTTTTCAGGATCGGGCAAACAATACTGAGGTTCCATTCATCTCGCATGCTTTCTTTCGACGATATCTTACAGATAAGTTGGTGCATGCTCCTAACCAACTTAAATCCAACTGCTTTAAAGAGCTCGGCATTCAAGCCATCCGCTCCAGAGGCTTTATTAGACTTCAGCTTAGATGTGGCAATCTTTACTTCGTCTAATTCGGGAGGACGGAATTGTTGGCTTTCGTCGTCTATGTTGAATGGATCATCCTGCCTGACAGCGGAATCCGGTTCGCCGTCGCCGTTATACAGTCTGCAGAAGTGGTCCTTTCATATCCTCAGCATTGACTGGCGGTTCCACTATGATGTTTCCACTTTCGTCTTTGCAGCCTTCGGGTCTAGGTGAATTTTTCACCTGTTCATAAAACTTTCGAACTTCATTCCTGCTTTTAAACCTCTAAACATCTTCGACCGCACGCTTCGCATGCCCTCTCTTTTTCCTTCTGAGAAGTCGGTGCTCCCCTCCCCTCTTCTGCTTACAGAGCTCATGAGCAGCGCCTTTTTTCGTGCATTGACTTGATTCTATTACGCTGATTTCTCGACAAATATTTTCTTTAAGGTCCACTAGAGTTCGAGGATTTAGCTGTTAAAAATAATTTGGGGTTATGTCAGGGGACCTCGCTGGCTATGGAATGCTCTCAAAGCGACTAATAAGTTTTTAAGGGAAATCTTCTCGAAGCAAATTCATCGAATCTCTAGCCCGCACCATCCTGTTGATACCACATGTGCGAAGAAAACGATTAATGGTCTTCGGATTCGGGACAATGCAATGGTTTTTGGTGTTTCAGTCGATGTTTATGGGTTCTTCTAGCCCAGTTAAGGAAGTTTTGTTTATTAACGTGCCCGTTAAAATAAAAATGAGCCTCGTCTCGCTCCAAAAAATCTTATTCTCAGTACAAAAACGCTCCAACATGGTTCCACACACATTTTTGCGTGAAAAAATATAACATTCTGTAAATTCTTGATCGAATTGAATTTTGAATGGATATAACTTTAAATCCTTTTAAAAATTTCATGAATAATTGCTCTTGAAAATTCTTGTGAGGCTGACCTTTTCCATATTGAAAGTCGTGGATTTTCACGTAAACTCTCTTCGACCACTTCAATGCTTCCGGAATTTTTGAAGATCAACTGAGTCCTGGGCATGTTCATAGCATACGAACGAATTAAATTCACACTCGGCCCATCACTTAATCGTCGTATAGCAAAGTGTGAAAAAAAGTGACTGCGCACAGTTACGTACGAATAGTAAATCTTGAAATATGCCTCGATTGCGAATCACGATGCTCATTTGTCCAGTGCAAAATCGAGACTGAGAAATCCCACGACCATTTATTCTAATGACCGCACCGTGTATTACTTTCTGAAATAATCCTATCTTCAACAACACCCTGTATAACGTTATTTGTTGCTATTTTGAATAAAAATGTCTCAATATTCCTTATTTTCAATTTAAAAAAGAGACATTTACGGTCTTAGAGAAACCTTTATTAACTTACCAGAGAGAGTTATTATTATCGGTCCAAATTGTCGAATTAAAAATGTTGACGTTCAAGGTCCCTGGAATCTAAATGTGAGAGTTGTGTGTGTGTATGTACGTTCTGGGAGATTTTATAAGCGTCCATACCTCAAGAACCAGTAGAGATATTAACTTGAAATACCTTAAAAAAAGAGAACGATTTTCGAGACTTTAATTTAGTTTAACATGTATAATGTGACGTGATGTTTAACAAGTACATTTTTTTATAAATTAAAAAAGAATATTTTACGAAATTTTGAGACAAATCAAAAAAATGTTTTTTTCTACAAAAAACTAAACGTTATACAAAATTAATTATTAACTCGATTATCTTGGCAAAAATGGTATAATATGCCTTTAATCGAATTTCATATTTTAATACTAAAAATCTTGTTAACCAAAATAGATTTTGAAATTAAACAATTTTATCATATGAAATATATTGTTTTAATGTTTAGTTGTTTTTTTTTTAGAAAATTTCCACTGACACATTTTTTTAACAAAACACAAAAACAATAAAAAACTAAGAAGAAATGGTTTTCGACTCAAGTATCAAGAGAACAAAGAATGCGTTTGACCTTTACTGTTCCATCTAACTTAAATAAAATAAAATAAAATATTATGATTGACATTTTATTAAAGTTTAAGACAAATCGACAAACAGAATGGGACCTGTTTTTAACAATTCATTTTAAAAATGTTGTCTTTTCTGATATTGTCCAAGTCGACTTCATAATAATTTTGCTTGAACATCAAAAGGCATGTTAGATCAACTTATTGTGATTTTCTTTTTCATAATAACTAAATTGGTACACTACTGATATTTAACCTTATTCCATCTTGTAATCTCTCTAAATAAAACAAATTAATTTCTTTTATAAAAAGAAAAAAAAAGATTAAAAGTCACTTAAATGAAAAAGGTACATTAAAACAAAATCAAATCATCCTAAAAGGTTTTACCTTTAAGTCGAGAATTATCAATATACCTTTCAGTAGGTATATGTAACAATTATGTCCCCTAATCACTTAAATGTTTTAATAGAGAATGAATTTCATTTTTTCGTATTTAGAGTTTTTCATGTCACTGAAATTGTCTTGTTCCACAAACTTTTCCATTTCATTAAAATTTAAAATACTTATACGAATGTAATTGAATTATTATTAAAAAATGTTAACCGAAAACTTTGTCTTCTAGAAAAATGGTATTATACTTTATTAAAATTTATAAATCTTTTCAATGGAATTATACTCAAATTGATAGAAAAGCAATTACTTCTCCTTCGTGGAAATAAAAAAGTTATCAGTAAATTATGTGAGTTACAAGAGAATTGTCTTAAGAACATAATTCCCGACCATTTAAATAAAAATATCATACGCACATTATATTATCCTTTATTGCATATATACATACATACATACGTCATATGAATAAAAGCATCAGACTTAGAAATAATGAAATTAAGGATGTTAAAAAAGTGAAAAGCCTATTTTCTATAAGTCGCATTAGAAATACTACAATTTAATTTTCAATTTGCATAACCATGTAGAATCCGAATAAAGATTTAAGGATAAAAAATCAATTATTATTAATATAGAACATATTTATACTCAGAAACTGCCTTAACGTTTCAATTTGAAAAAAAATACTTTTTCTATAATCTGTTGCATTATTAAAAATAAAGTTTAGTTAAAAGTTTAAAGAAAATGATATAATTAGGTAATTCAATTGCTTAGAACAACGCTTTTGAGGAATTTGTATGTACTTCGTTTTTTGTTTGAAGTGTATTTTTTTCGTTAAAATACAAGAAAATTTAATTCTTTTTTCAATCTCAACCATAAGTACTTTTTCATTTTACTTTACTGCGTGTTCTTTCTTTTCTTTGGATGGATTTTTTTGTTCTGTTGAAAAAATTTTCATTCATCTCCTCACGCACGAAAGATGACACACATACAATAAAAGTACACTCGTAAACTGTGTTAAGGACTACCAACCTATACTCCTGACTTCCATAACTAGGACTATAGCCATTCTTCTCTTTTTTACCATACCAAGTCCTCAAGACAATATCTGAACATGATACGAAAAGAAGTTAATCTATTCATCTTCTCTCCGCTTTTATACTCTTATTTATTTTAAGTGAACTTTTAGCTGCTGTCGTTTTTTTTTTTGATAAGGTTATAGAAGAACAAAAATGTACCTACATAGTAAATTCATAAAAATTTTGGACTGAGATGTAGAGTACAGCAGAGATATTTGGAAAATTGTTCATTCAAAAACTAACTCAAACAGATCAATCAAAACCAATTAAGTTTTTGGTTTTGATGTGTATCTAAAAGTTGTATGACGAAAAAATCGATACTTTCAACTAGGTGGAGCCATACGAACACTATACACTTTGATGTCCTTGGTAGATTTGTGTAGTCATATAGAAAGAGTCCTTGAAAAGAAATATCTATACCTAACCCACATATGTCTCTCATGCAACCTCAAACTCTAAACTTAGATTTGCATGACATACATACGAGCTTATAATAAAAAGGTATACACTTAGACAATGATGGGTTCCATAAGAACTGATTGATAAAAGTTTGTAGACAAAACAATAGCTTATCCTTTACCTTTCACGGGTGTCTGATTTTTGTTCGTTATCAAATAATTTTATCACATGTGAAGCTCGCAAGGCATTCAAAACGTTCATCGTTATACGAAAAGAATGTTGAAGTTGATCTTATGCAAATAAGTTTCAAAGTTAATTTTGTTAAGCCAATCAAACTTAGCTGCCAGCTAACTCCTTTCGAAATTTGATTCACGTTGTGTTGGTTTGAAAAATAGCCTATTATAGAAACCTAGAATGATAACTTGAAAATATTATGTTTTCAAGATATCTGTATCGTTTTATTTAATTTGATTGTCTTAATGTTTTTGAAATGTTTAAAGTATTTAAAAGTAAATTAGTTTTGTTCAATGTGTCTCTTAGAATTTTTGTTGTCAATGTACTATTTTTGCAGGTTATGGTGAAATATAAGATTTTAAAAAAATAATTTAAGCAGGCATTTACGAATAAAATTTTGTTTTCTGTTGGAACTTAGATTTTTAAAATTAGTTTTAAAATTGGAAAGGAAATAAAAAAAGGCTGGGATGGTACACACACTGTTAACTTCCCATCAGTGCCCGATTGTCGATTTGTCTAAAACCTTAACAAAATGTTAATGACTACACTTTGTGTGAGATAAGACAATTTAAAGTCAATATTTTTTTGTTATTGACTATACTTAAGCCGCAAACCATTTCTTATCAGTTTTTTGTTGCTTTTACTGGTTTTCGAGTTTTGTAAAAATAAGTTGTATAGTTGAATTTTTCTAGAAAATTAACTAAAAGTTAATATTTTACATATGCTAAAATAAGTTTAAATTTAATATTTGTTTTTGTTCCAGAGATTTTTAGTCGAAAACCAATTTTTACCAATTTAAGTAGAATTTTTGGAAAATTTGTATTTCTCAAATAAGAAGATTTAACCAATGTATGCATTTTAAAAGTGTAAAACAATTTTTACTTGCGACATATAGGAACTATATGGCAAGTTTTGCATTCGTGCAAAATTTCGAACTCGAGATTTTAATCAAACATGATATTACGATGGTAGACAAGTCGAAAAAAGTGGGTCCCGCGATTCCGTCCGGTCGGTTTTGTCTGTCTGTCCACGCTTCTACAGCCTTAACCATTGGGTCGATTGAGTTCAAACTTGGAAGTTAAGGTTTTGAGCAGATTCACGTTAGGCGTTTTTTTCATTTTTTTTTAAGATCAAAACTAACAGTGGCCACCATACAATTTTTTTGATCAAAAAACGAAAATTCGAATTTTCTCAAAAACAAACCGATAGATTTTCTTTAAATTTTCTCTAAAATTTTATTTTTTAACTTAGCTTCTTTTAATAAGAAAAACAAATTTTTGCATTGCTCAGGAAAGGTACCGCTCATAGAACCGTTATTTTGTTTTTTAATTTTCTCAGCAATTTATCAACCGATTTCAATAATTTTTTTTCTGAATAAGCTTTTATATTGCTTTAACAATATTTGATTATCAAAAGTGCAATTTTTTATTGTTTGGATTTTTAAAAAAATATTGAATTTTATTTTTTCAAAATTCGATATCTCAAAAACGGGTCAACATTTTTTTACAAAATTCAAATGTATAGCGTATATTAACAATTTCTACACAACTGCGTACCAAAAATATTTTTAGAACAAAATTGAAAAAATTTATATATAAAAAATTAATTTAAAAAAAAATCGCTCTAACGATTTTTATAAAAAAAATTTGAAAAATAAAATGTTTTTTTATTTATAAAATGGCATTTAAATTTTTTAAGACAAACTTATTTTTCGGGCGAAATTTTGAATCTTAAAATATTTTTTTTTTAATATTTTAACTCAAACATGAGCCCGAAATAGCGCATTATTTTGACAAAATTGTAATTACATTCCTAGCTTTTATCTAAATTAGTGCATTTGGTAAATAGTTATGTATTTTTATAACTAAAATTATTGTAAATACCAACAATGGCCGCCCATGTAGCGCAACTTTATCGGATTAACGAATATGATATATTTAATCAACAATCTATTTTAAAGTGTCTATCAAGAAGTATTATCTTGGTACCTTTGTACATGTGATTTTAAAATATTATTCTTTACGAATAGGTAAGGTTGTTTCACACATGATTTACTTGCCTTCGCCTATATACAGGAATAAATACTTAGTACAAGTTAAAGAAACGGGCCAGAAAGAGTATACCTATGTAATTTCTATTAGAATCACTTTTTCAACGTATACACATTATACCTTACCTACTTATAAAGGTATTACGTACAACTTCTACAACTACTGCTTACGTGTCACTTCATAACTAAAATCCAAAACGCTCAAAAGCCTGACCTTAAACAACACATGAATAGCAATTTCTTGTACCTGTACGTATGCTTGTTATTTTTTTAAACTTTAACAAAATAAATAAACTGAACGTAAAAATTCCATGTTTGCGATGAAAGCTTGTAGTAAAGAAGGAATGTAGTATGTACCTTCTAGCCACCAATAACATTCCTTCATTATCATCATAAACATGTCCTTATCTATCTATCTGCATAAAGCTAAGCACGCCAAGTGAACTATTCTATGGTCGTTTTAGACATCTACCTGCTACCTAACTACACAACCAATAGGCGATCGCCTTACAATTTAAACATTCATGGTCTGCCTCTTTCTTATCTTATTTATTTTCCATCCTGGTTCTTCTAATATGAAATTACAATAAAGCTATCTAAAGGAAAAAAGCTTTTAAGGAACAAGTTGAATCTATATGAATCGCATTGTAGCTTTATAGATAATAGAAACCATTTTTCATATACAAAGATCGTACACAAATAAAGCAGACTTATGAATGTAAATAAAAACAAATATCGGTAAAAGATCCTAAACAGCTGACTTAAGCATGCAAAAGTTTGTTTCATCCCCTTATTAGATACAATATTAAGCCATTTTGTTTGTTATATAAAGTGCATTGATATAAATAAAACAAAAACAAATTCATCAACCTTCATATGGAAGCTCTTTATGTGAAAATATATACAAGGATAGACTCAAATAGAATGAAGGAAATTGTGTAGACTTTTTGGGTCGAAAATTAATTATCTCCCTTATTCTGCTGGCTGCTTATGGGAATGGGAATAATATTTTTCTCTCGCTCCCGCTGAATTTCTCCACTTTCGATAATAACGCCACGCCATCCATAGACTCATGAGAGTACTATGGTTTTCATAATGTACAATTGTACATAATGGCATTTATATCTTTGAATACAAACTAATTTTACAGGTATATTTTTAAATCTTATACAAGTACTTTTTTAAACATACTCTTAGCATACAGGAGCAAGTTCGTGCGACCCAGTCGTGCATTTTATTTTAAGATGAAGTCAATATCTTTCCTAGTTGAAATTTTATTTTTGTGAAAAAAAAAACTTTTATTTCGATTTTTCTCAAATTTGAATAGATGTCAAAATGTTATTTTTCGTTGCATAAAATTATTTTGAAATTTAAATGTTTATTTGTTCGGAAAATTTAAGAGGTGGACAAATATCTGTTTTTATTGTTTTATTTATAATTCAAAATTGTACCATCTTGGTATCACCTCGTATTAAACAATATAAGATTCATTTTATTGAAGCTGCTATCGTTATTATGGTTCGTGAAATATTTTACATCAACCAAAACTTGCCTTTATTAACTTCCCAAAGGACACCACAACGATCTCCGCTCTCAGTTGCAATATATGCGTTATATAGGACAACTGAGAGCGGAGATCCTTGTGGTTTTCCATTGTCCTATGGGAAGTTAATAAATGCAATTTCGCTTATCGTGAAACTCTCCCAGCCGCTTCAGAATCTCGATTTTATTGGAGTATATGCTGACAATATTTACGTTGTTGCTCCGGAGAACCTACCCAGGTAAAAGAACTTTGAAAAAAAGCGAAAAGGAGAGATGAGAGTTATATTCAAGTTTCGGACGTATATAGGTTTTGTAGATTGTAGCCAGTTAAGACGTAGAGACAAATTTCTTGCAACATCTCAATTGATCGTCTCAATCGCTCCACAAAAGGTGGTTGCTGATGCACATTCCGAGGATGTCAACATTTTCCGTTTCGTTGATGCAAGCGTCACTCATAGATGCAAGACAGCATTGCGTTTTTGAAGCATTAAATTCCACACGATTTTTTATACTGCATTGTACAATGCTGTGTCGGAATTTAATGAGCTGACATCCGAAGAGCAGGGTTGTAAGTCTGGAAACTAATATGAAAAGCTAAGAGTGCTATCGTCAGCGCAACAGTATTGGATTAGAAGTAGCAGAAAGGAGATCATTTATAAAAATGAAGAAGAGGGTCGGAGACAAAACGGAGCCCTGGCGCACACCAGCATTTATATTATGAGTTTCCAAGTCCAAAACAACTTGTATTGAACGGTTCGAAAGAAAATTTGCAATTTAACGAAGAAGAGATTCATCGATACCGAAAGCACGCATTTTCGATAAGAGAGCAAGAAGCCAGACTTTTTTCAAATGCCTTTGAAATATCAAGTGCAGTATCCTTACTTTCTCTAAAACGATGTAAAGATTTGTTCCACTGTTCGGTGAGATGAACCATGAGATCACAAGTGGGCCTATTGCTACGAAAGCCGTACTGCTGGTCATAAAGGAGCTTCCGTTCCTCAAGATATTTCTTAAGCTGATAATTAATCAGCGTTTCCATGACCTTAGAAAGAAGAGACGTTAGTGATTGGCGGAACAAATGCAGTCTTCCAACTACTCGGAACGAGCCCAGACGTTACAAGGTTCCTAGAGTCGAAATAAGAAATTTTTAGAAAGATGTCTGCGTTTATGTGACGTTTTTTTCGTCCATAGCTCAAGAATAAGTAGAGATATCGACTTTAAATAAATTTTGTAATACAGACAATAATACAGAAAGATGCAGAAAGGGTTCTTAAAAAATACTTAAAATTGCGTAGCTGTTTTTTTTTAAATTGCAAATTGAAAAAAAAGGTGAACATTTTGGTAAACCTTAAATATCTCACGAACCAATAACGCTAGAGACTTGTATTAAATTCTATATTATGTATTGTAACGTGATACAAAGCAAATATATTTTCGGGAAAAATTCCAATTAACGGTAATTTTATTAATAAAATAAAACTGAAAAACAAAAAATATACTTTTCACCTCAAAAATTTTACGAACAAAAAATGATTTTATCTCCAAAGCAATTTGTCCAAGGAATAATAACGTTTTCAACATATGGTACACTTTTGAGAAAACTCAAATATACAGCTTTTTTACAAAAAATTAACAAAAGTTATTAAATTTCGAAGCAAATATCTTTTCAAAACTTTGAAATTATGGCTTTTAACTAATTTAATGTTTTAAAAAAGATTATTGTCAATATTCAGTGAGATTCAAACTATTTTTCCCTCACTTAAAATATTTTTTTTGACATTCAACGAATTTTTTATAAAAACCCAAGAGTCCGTTTTTTCAAGCAAAAATAAAATCTACAAAAAATAGTACGCAAATTTTGGTAAACATTGATGTTTGGTTCTCGATATCTCGTGAATAATAGAAGATATTGACTTCAAACTATTTCTCATTCGTCCAATTTATATTTATTTATGTGAGAAATAAAAACTTTTAGGAATTGATACTAAAATTGGTTTTCGACTAAAAATCTTGTTAACAAAAGTAGATTTTGAGATCAAACTATTTCACTATATGCAAAATATTGTTAGTAATTTTAAAATTTTCATAAATAAATGATTCAACTGACAATTTCAAAACAAGTCAAATCAACAGACGGAAATTATTAGTGTGAGTCGCACCCCAGCTTCGTTTTTTTTTGTAATGAAAATGGTAAGAAAACTCCAAAAACTATTTTTATTTAAAGTCCATTCTGCGTCTTTCTATGTTATTATCTGCATAACAATATCTGATTGAGGTCGATATCTGCACTGGTTCTTAAGATATGAACTACGAAAAATTGTAACCCGAACGTACTTACACGCATACATAGAATTCCTTCTAAAAATCTTTGGTTTATATTCTAGGGACCTTGAAATGTTAAGAAATGTCAAACATTTTCAACTCTACAAATCTTACCGGTCACAACAATTTTCACTGGGAATACCTTAAATACCTTTGTTTTCACTTCAATTTCTTACACACAAGACAATATGTTATTAAAGCGACGAAAAGTTACCATAAGTCAAATCTTTGGTCAGATAAACTGTATAACCTTGAGGGTATAATGAAATAAATCAAATATATTATTTAAATCAGTTCGATGAAGTATCCTAAAGGTGTTTATATTCCCATTCATTTAAGCCTGTTAGTATTAGTACCTTTTATTAGTTTCTAAGTTAAAGTCCCAACGGATTCGTAGAAATATATACTTGAACCCTATATACACATTGTTTATTAGTAAATTATTTATTTATAATTCTATGAAAACGAAATGTGTTGTCTTATTCATACAACACTATAAACGTGCACAGTACATATTTCCAATCGTCTGACAACCAGAACAACTCTGCCGTGAAATTGAAATAATACATTTTCTTACTTCAATCGTATTCCGGAAGTATTGATTAGTTTCCAATACAGAAATTTACTATGGTATTATTTGAGAAATGACCCGAATTTGTCTGATGGCCTATTTTATGTAGAATTGCCTTTTCATATACCATACACTTCACTTTCTTATCGCTATCCTATATACCACCCGTATGGCTGTGGAAAAATTGGAAGAAACGAATTAATAATTAATTCAGTTATATGCTCGTAACCTGCTTGATTTTTATAAAGAATTAAAGACCATTTCTAAATGGAAATCTGGGATAAATGTGATCCTGTGGAAAATCATTCTCTATAATTACCTATAAGCAGTCAAATGAATCCTTAATATACTTATACTTACTTAGGCAGCCATTTACTGTTAGCGTCTAATCTGTTTACGTTAATAGGATTTGATTTGTGGTGGATATTGATTTGATATGCGTCGTTATTCAACTTTTGTGTAACATTTTTCTTAATTTCTCTTTGATTTTTACAAGAAGAATGACTTGAAACACTTTTAAAGCAGTTATTGTTTCATCGAATACTTTTAAAATGTTTCTATTTAAGAGAAAAGAGAAAGAGCATTCCACGTTCTTGATGTTTGGTTGAAAAAGAATCTCCTAACTCGATAGTACATTCACGAAAAAAGCTTAAGGGTAGATTGATTGTCATTCCTGGAAGCGGGAGATTGTTATGGGGGGAGGTATGTAAACGTGATGTTAAATGTAAACGTGATAAAAATGTTTTTCTTGACAATGAAAAACCATATTTGCTTACAGGGTGTCTGGCGACAGATTTATATTTTTAAAATAAAAATAAAAAATCAGTTTGATATCTTGTTTTATTTAAAATATTAAACGACAGACTAATAATGCGGATCTCAATTTTAAACATTATGTCATCCAAATGTCTTTCTTCGCGCCACAAGCTGCAGTTAACTTTTTATTTGCTCTAATTTCTTTACGAGTGTTTTCTTTTGGGTTCACTAGAGTTCGGCAGTAGTTGCTGTAAACTATCTCTTTGAGGTAGTCTCATAACTAATAATGCCTTGGGTTTAAGTCGGGGGACCTAAGGATGACTCCAAAGCCAAGAGACACCTAAAATGACAACTTTAGTTATTAATACAATTAGCTTATACCACTGCTGCTAGGCTATAGTCTAACTATTTAATTTTGGACGATTCAATACATAATATGAAAGTATTCCAAGATTCCAATAGTTTTAAAATTATATATACTTAAGAGCTTAAAGACAAAACTTTAAAAAGTGCTTGTAGCTTTCAAGCAGAAAAGAAGAAATTGTTTTTAAACGGACCTTTTTTCAAAAATAATAATACAATTTTTAGTTCTTGAATTCAAGGAAATAGGTGCATTTTAAATGAAATGCAAGACTTGGTCTTTAGAACTTGCTGATTCCTTCAAAAAAGTCCGTTTACAAATATTTTCTGTGTTTTAAGATTAATGTAACTTAACTTAATTTTAACTTAACTTATTTTTTTTTGTTCGAAAATTTTTAGAGCTTTTTTTTTAATTATTTGATATACGTACATTTTTTTCAAATTTGTCATAAATATATTTTTAGTATGCTGTTATTTAATGCTTATAAATATACATTTTACATTATAAAATACTCACCCTGAAATATTCAGTTTTGTACAAAAATGAATATATTTTTAAAAATCAAAGGGATACCTTTTTCAGATATACCATGTTTTATAATATATGTTTTTCTTGTAGAAAGAAGCCAAATTTAGAACAATTTCAGCGAAAGTCTTAAGAAATCGGTTCATCTTTAAAAAAAAAATTAAACAAACAAAATTTGTAAGGCCTGCAGTTATTTTTCGTTTTAAAAAAAATGAAAAAAAAGAAAATGCCTTATGCTAAAAGGCTGAAAACCAGGAAAGCCAGACGGAATAGGGGGACAAACTTTTGTCGACTTTTCTACCATCGTGAAGACATGTTTTATTAAGAGCTTGAGTTCGAAATTTTGTACGAATGCAATACTTGCCATATATTTCTTGTATGTCGCAAATAAAAATCACTTCAATATTCATGACCCCTACAACATTTGGTCCTTATAAATAATTGACATAAATGATTTGTAGATAGATTCCTGTGCGTGAGTCTGTGCGTACCTTCGCAACGTTTATTTCGTCGTCCATAGCTCAAAAACCAAAAGAGATATCTACATCATATAAATTTTGATATACAGATAATAATGCAGAAAGATGCCGAAAGGGCTTTTAAGACAATTGCGTTGGCGGTTTTTTTTTACCATCGCAATTTATGAAAAAACTTGAACAATTTGGTTAACCCTAAATGTCTCACAAACCAATGACGCTAGAGGCTTGTATTAAATTTTATATTATATATTTTAACATGATATAAAACCAGTATATTTTTGGAAAAAATCCAATTGATGGTTTTTTTCTTACAAATCAAAATAACTAAAAAAAATTGTCAACAAAAATGTTGCGCATAAAAAATTATTTTATCTCCAAAACAATTGTGTGCAACAAGAAATAACGTTTTTAATATCTGGTAAAATTTTAAGAAAAATCATATTGATAATTTTTTTTACAAAAAATAAAAACCTAACATTGGTAAACATTGATTTTGGAATTAAATATCTTTTCAAAAATTTGAGATTATGGCTTCCAACTAATTTTCAATTATAAAAAATATTGTTTTCAACAGTGGAAAATATTTTAAGAAAAATCGAATTAACAATTTTCTTACAAAAACAAAGAACTAAAAAAAATGTATAATAGTTGGTAACAATTGGTTTTCGACTCAAATAACTTTTCAAAACTTTGAGAAAATATAATATTTTTAACATTCAGTAAAATTAAAAAAAAATCTTATTGAGAGTTTTTTTTTACAAAAAAATTAAAAACCTAAGAAAAACAGTACTAAAACATGGTAAAAATTTACTTTCGACTTAAATAGCTTTTCAAAAATTAAAAGTACTGTCTTCAAACTTTTTTATTTTACAAACAATATTATTTTCGATATTCAATAAAAATAAAATCAAATTTAGTAAAAATTGATACATATAGAAACATTTTTAAGCAAGACAAATATTGACAAAAGGGATGGAAAGTTATCGGTGTGGGTCGCAACCCAGCCTCTTTTATTTATTTTTGGTTCTTATTTATGTTATTATGAGATTAATATTCGAAGATATAAAATGACCTGTTAAAGAAATTGTAGTTTGTAGCAAAACACAACTGATGGAATCCTCATTAAATTTTCATATTAATATTCTAAAGTAGAAAAAAAAAATATGGAAAGTAAAATAAATTACTACTTTCTTATCATAATAATTTTAAATCCTAAAGGAAGTATTTTGTTTGTGTTTCTAAAGAGAACATCTTACGTTAAAGCATTTTTGAAAAAATCCTTCTTACTTGCAAAACACGAAAAATAATCATGTTTTCACAATTTTGCTTGCATGTCTACATGAAACATTATAACGAAGACTATGTGACCTAAAAATTAAGAAAATATACTTTTATTTTTATCAGCGTCTGAAACTGTGCCGATAAACTTTAACTGTTGTGCCAAGGCTACAAAATATATAGGTCAACAGACTTGTTAAACAAATTCAAATTAAGGAAAGCAAAAAAATTGCTGCCTATAGTATGTGGCGTGCACGACATGTGTGTTATGGAATATTTATAAAACACTGACCCACTGTCGTTGTGTACTGACATATTGAAAATACTCAGTAACGTTTTTCTTCCCCTTGCATTTTACCTAACTTGAATATAGAACATTTTTTTGGATTAGTTATTTTTTGTGAATGACGAGAGTTATTTCGCATTTCAAGTTTCGATCTACTTTGAACTGTAAGCACTCTTAACGTAGACCTAGTAATATACAATGCAATTAAATATTCTGCTAGCATGTCAGCCATGAATTTACAACTTAGCAATTTTTTCCATTAGTATCTACCAGATTCTTGTACAAAACCACCGCAACGCCATTTAACCGACCGACTTTTCCCACCCAAAACCACAATTTCAAACGTAAAGCAATAAAACAAATGCCTTTCCAATAACAAAAAAGAAAAAAAAAAAAAACAATTAACTCCATGACCAATAAATATTGAAATATTCACCGCACCACACCGTCCAGTTGTTTTTAAGAAAAGAAAAAATATATTTAAACCTCAAACTTTCATCCTTTTTAAATCGCTTGAAAAACTTAAGATAATAATTTAAGTGAAATTGTAGAAAACCAATCCCACCCAGTGAGTCTGAGTAGGTATGTAAATTCGTCATAAGTGGGCAAGTGCTAACAATGAATACTAAAATAAAATTATGGCAATCATAGTCCTAAGTTATTGGTGATTTAGTTAAACAAAAAAAAAATATAAATAAGGAAGAGAAGGAAAAAAATGTCCTTTGTGTCATGACAAAGTATAATCAGGCAATCACGTTGTGCCATAATAAATGCCACTATAAGTGTTTGGCTCGAAAGTGATGAAAAAGAGGAAAAACGGAATAATAAAGGCCAAAATACGAAAAAACCAAAGGAGGCGAAAACATCGGGAGAGAAGGAGTCCTTAATCTATAATTGATCGATAAAATTTAATATTTTTCTTGTACCTTACATCGAGCTAAGAACGTGTTCTACTTATAAGAGTGTGTTGGTTCAAACAACTATGTGAATGTGTCTGTGTGTTTGAAGTGGAATTGTCTTGTTTTTTTTTCTTAACCAAGCCAGACACAAATGGATAATCTACTTTGCAACATGGCAAGTAACAGTAGATATTCGTCTTACAATTGCTTAACGTCTTGGGATTCGTACGACAAAATACCCAGGTAAGTCAATTCTTATTATATTTATCATTACTTAGACTAACGTACATCTTTAAGAAAAAAGTTTTGTAAGGATATTGACGGGGAACGGCTATTGAGTGGATACTTGGGGTAGAAAAAAAATAGTATTTTTCTATATATAAGTTTTTGGCAGACAAATTGAATAAAATTTTGTTAAGGTATTAATTTCTCTTTATTATATTAACCACAAAAGTAAATTACAATAACGAATAAAGAAAGTTATCTTTATTGACAGGGGTTGCCAATATGTGATATACTCTAATATCTTATATGAATTAAAAGGTAACACTGAAATTTGTTTTGTTCAAGTTAACACAATTCAATGTTAGAAGGAAAGGAAATCAATTGAAATAAAACAAAATTTATTAAAATCACTTTGAAAACAAAATCTTATGTAAATAATGTATAACTCTTCAGCACAGTGAAAAATTAAATTAAAAAACAAAAAAATGTCTCGGAATACTAATATAAAAATATATTCATTAAAAATATTAAAATATTTTTTGAAAACTAATCATACAAAAAATGCAACCTAATTCTACATGTATTTATACTTATTTTATAAATAACGAAGCTGGAGATTTATTTATTGAATCCGTTTAACAAACTAACGTTAGAACTTAAGACTAATATAACATTTATTCTTAGATTAATAGATTTACAATGCTTTAAGCTATTTCCAAAAAAAAGAAGCTAAACTGAAGTGTTGAAAAAAAATTAAATTTAAAGGTTTTACTTTTAAAATCATTGTTTACAGAATATACCAAAAAGTAATACTTGTTGTAAACTGGAATCAATTGGTTGAGTGGACTGTTTTTACCATAGTTCGATCTGCTTGATGTAGGACGTAAAGGAACTTGTCTTCTAATACTTGAACGGCTATAAATAAAGTTTAATTGTTCCAAAATTGATTATGATATGACTGACCCATTGATTAATTTTATAATAAAGCACAGCTGAATGTAGTCTCTGTGTTTAGGGTGGAAGTTTGAGCCTATTGCACCATGGGAAGAAACGGAGGCAGAACCGCATGAATCTTCTTTGTACTCCTTCTATTCTGTTTATATGGACTGAATAAAAGAGAGCCCATATTATGCAGCCATATTCCAAATCAGAAAAAATTGAAGATTTAAGCGTTTCATTAAAAAGAATATGAAGAGTATAGGATAAATAGGATGCGGATTTTTTTTAAATATAAGAGGTAAACCATCTGGACCAGGGCTATAACAAACGTCAAGTTCTGAAGCTTTGCGAACGATTTCATCTTCAGAGATCCAAAGACTTATTGAATTCAAATGAGAGAAATTTTGTGAAAGGGCCAATGACTCAGGCGTTTGAAAGGAGTTCTCTACTTCGCAAGCATCTTTGAAAAAATTGTCTTTATTGCAATTGGGAACATTACATACATTTAAATTAAAAAATAGGTCTAATGCTGGGTGATGTCGGTCTTCTTTGACAAGTAGGGTATTGGCTGAATTTACAGCAATATCAGCATTGAGTGTGTCCGAGAAGAATATAAGGTCCAATATTTTGTTGAAGTTGTTGGCAATCCCATTAAATTGGCTTAGTCCACATGAGGAAAGACCGTCAATTGTCAAGAATTCATTGGAAGAGGAGATTGTTTTAAGCTTATTTCTAAAGCGATAAAATATTTAATTCTTAGCTTATTTGAACAGATTCGCTTCTGACATTAATAATTCGAAATATTCCTTCTAATTATATTCCTACTTAGTAGCATATCATTTGGTGCTTTCTGCCTTTGGAGGTTGGTTTTGTACCTCGGAAATGAGCGGTTAAACTTGTGCCGAGGGCTTTGCGACTCTAACGTGAGGTTTTTTAAATTTAGTACATAGTAATTCTGAACTTATTGCAACTGTTTACCCTTATGTACAAAATAGCGTGCATGACGATCAATTTCTCTGTCAAAGCACAATCTTGGCACCAAGAAACAATGTTGTTTTGAAAATAAATATAAACATTTTTAATGAAGTAGCATTAGATTTGAGGGAGTGTTTGTCAAAAGACACATATGAAAATTTCTTTACTACAATTAAATTTTTCTCCACCAGTGTTCAAATTTGTATTTGTTATAACTTCGATAAGTTTTGATAAGAAAAATCAGTTAACTTCATTTGGGTTGTATTTTACGGACTTCCTTTGCTTCTAAACTCTTGAAGCGTGTGAGTCGGAAAACAGTAAGACAGACTTGAATAGTGTATACTGGAACATTCTTCTTTTGATTTTCGATACTATTGTTCATGCTATCGACCTTGATATAGCTGTGCCCGCTTTCTAAAAATTTGTGTTCAATTATATCCAAATTTACAATTTGAAGCAAGTGAAATATTTTTTTTCCTATATTGGCCACTGCAGGTATCAGAGAAAAGAGACAATTCTTTTATTTCTATAGTGAAAGTTGATGCAAGTATTTATACAAGCACGAACCAATTTCATTACTATCCCTTTTACCATCAGTTTCTGTCCATAAAAAGCAAAAGGCGTCGTTTGGTGGTGCAGCGTTTTAGATGGTTAAATTGTATGCACATAGTTTTCGGCTGTAGTACATTTGGCTAACGTCACTCGATAGAATTTGTAAGACAGATGCCATGAAACTAAGCTACTTCGTTGACCTTTTATTTGTCCAAAGATTTTGCAGCGCAGCAGTCTTCTTTTCTTTTTAAATGAGCCAGATAATCTTCATTTTGTGTTTCTTTACTTTTTTGACATGCCTGAAATTGATCTTTTTTTGGATGTAAGAACGATAGATTGTGACACTTACCGAAAACTTTCCTGTAAGAGGTAGATAAAGGAAGCTTTATTGACGTGTCACTCATGTATTTGTCAAGGAATAAGGAATACATTTTTGATATGCTTAGACTGGGATCTAGATATATTCTCTCTAAAGTCTTGCGTAAGTAAAGTAAGCTTTCAATGTGATCCCTAATTATTGTGATATTTCCATCCGATGTTTTATTTGAAGCTTTTGATCTTCCTATTTCATCTACTTTAGAAAAAACTCCAGTTGGTCCTTTGTATTTAAATGCCGTTTTAACTGTACTGTATGACATGCCAAGAGTTTCACTAGAAAAGTTGCGACAGACTCGTACTTTAATATTTTCGTATTCAAAAAAGTATGACCTCGCTACGTAGCGGTTGATTTGTTTGATCTTTTTGGCATTGATATGCCAGCTTCAAAAAATCCTTTCACAATTTTAATCGCTAATCTTCCGTAAATTTGTCGTTGCACTTGAAGCGACATTTTTCACACTTTGAGTGCTTGGGAGTCTTATCTCTTATAATATCAACATGTCTTACGTTTCGTTTCCGTAGTTCCGGATATGCTTTTCTCTGCCTTCTATTATTTTTTTTTCAGCGAGTGTTAATGCGGTGGTTTCTAGAAATGTTTCCAGGACCTTGTCACCTTGAAAGCACTTCAAGTTTCATTGTTTTTTGGAATATAATCCAGATCATCGTCGTTCCCTGAAAAATCTTGGTCAATACTTGAGTCATTCTTTGTCCATGTTCTGTTTGCTACATCTAACAATTGACTCTTTAATATCTAAACGTAATATACAATATCTCAAGTTAAGATCTTCATCATCAAAGGTTTGAAAAGGTCAGGAAGTACCATTTGATTCCGTGGAATTTGCTTTTGAAACTTTTGAAGTACTGTTAATGCACAAATGTACGAGTATGTATATCAAGGTTTTCATCAGAATGTATTAAAGGTATCTTGGCTTTGAATAAAAAAAAATACTGTTCTGAAACAAAATTATCACCTTTTTAAATGCAAGCTATAGTTAAACGGCACTTTGACTTGAAGAATTCATTTTGTTTTGCACGTAAAGTTAAAAGCTCAATCTTTTCACACTGAGAACATTTAATAATGAATATTTTCTTACATGTAAATTCAAAAACAATCATTTAATTCAAAGGAAATGCATAAAATTTCTCACAAATGTGTTAGTTTACAAAATTTTTAGCCGCATATTTACCGATTTAAGCACAAAATTCATAAATCATCATAGAAAGTTATTTTTGCAGAAAGTAATGTTTCCAGATCGGTCGATACACTTATTGATATTTTGAGCTCGACACATTTTTCAGATCAGTCCCAGTTTTTCAGAGTACTTTGAAAATCAAATTCTGGTAGGTTTCTTGCATTTTTTTTTATTTACTAAAATGCCAAGGAAAATTGTTGTCCCAAAATGTACTATTATGCTTGCCGTGAAATAGGACCTAAAGTGAAATGAGACCAACTTTCAAAACTTTGCCTTATTATAATTTTTGAAATGAAATAGGTCCAATTTTCAGCAGTTGTTCTTATGGTATTTTAATAATGTGAAATAAGGCCAAATTATTATGAGAAATAAAACCAATTTGTTTTTATGATTGGCTTTATTTCACTTTCTGCTTAGATGTAATAAGAACAATTGTTGAAAATTGGCTTCATTACACTTTAAACAAGTTAAATAAAGCACCTATTTATATAAAACATTATGCTGTATATTTTACTTTCTGTCCTTCTTACCATATTTGCTTGTTACAATATCCACCATTTATGGCTTATATACCAAACAAATCAGGTCCTTTTTCCACCTGGAACTAGAACAAGTTTGCTGAATTTTTTGTTCGAGAAAAACATACAATACAACGAAATGAACATGATTGACATTTTAATTTATATTTTATGAGCTTCTACTGTGTTTTTATCGTTTTTTTATATATTGTTTCTAAGCTAAACAAAAATAAGTTAAGAAAATTAATTTAAAAAAAAATAAAAACGAGTTTGGAACATTCATTTTTGTACATGTACTTTTTTTCTTGAAGTTTAAAAAGAAATGTTTTTATTTTTAATTAACAAGACCAATTTTTTCTAATGGCAATATTCACTGAAGCGATAACTATATTCCTAAAATAAAGTTAATTTAAAAAGTTCAAGAACTAAAAAAAATTGTAAACGGTATGAATCGTTGAAAGTGTTGGATGTCTGCATTTACAAAAACCTTCAACTTCATTCCTTAATAAGGTTTTTCCTCCTTTTTAATTATGGTTTTATATTAAAATTTTAAATATTTTTTAAAATGAAACTTCTATGTTTACCATTAGAAATGACTTTCTAGTTCAAGATATAAAATCTAATTAAATTTAATATTCACCCGTAATCCACCATTTAAAGTAATAAAAAAACTATGTATACGATTTAAGCAAACTTAACTTGGCACTTGACTTAAACATCAAATTTAATAACAATTTTAAAAATTTAAACAGTCTTGAACATGAAAAGGGTTCTGATTATATAATTGGTGATTACATGTCATTGTCAAATCAACTGTGTACTTTTGACTGGCTGTCTATTTTAAGCAATTAAGAACTTAATAATACTCATGAAAAGTCTACTTCTAAGCTAAAAGAGGCAATTCCAAATTCTAAAAATAATGAAACATTGTATCAAGCTTCGAGTCCTGGGCAATTTTAATGCCAAGCTAGGAAGGGAAGACATCTTTGGTGGAATAATCGGGAAGAACAGCCTGCACGACAACACTTCCGACATTGGATTCAGGCTCATAGATTTTGCTGCGGGGCGAAACGTCATGGTAGCCAGTACGCGTTTTCCACACCTCAACATCCACAAAGGAACTTGGACTTCTCCAGATCAATCTACCGTCAACCAGATTGACCATATTGCGATCGACGCCAGACACGCTTCCAGCATTTTGGATGTACGAACTTTCCGAGGAGCTAACATCGAGTCGGACCACTACCTTGTTGTAGAAAAGGTAGCACTTCGGATTTCCAGACCCAAGGCAAAACAGGGAGGTGCTGGGAGAAGATACAACGTCGAACGGCTACAATCGCCAGAGATCGCCAAATCCTTTTCCGACCGAGTTACAAGTAACCTCTCTCGAAGTTCTCTGCCGCCAACACAATGTATCGAAAACCAGTGGCAACATTGCCAAATTGCAATCAGAGAAGCCGCCTCTGATGTTCTAGGTTTAAAACAGCCAACAACAAGGAACCCCTGGTTTGATGAGGAATGTTGGCGGGCAAATGCAGCCAAACAACAGGCACGCAAAGCGGCGCTGCATAAAAGGACGAGAGCTGCTCGTGAGCTCTATGAGCAGAACAGGCGAGAGGAACGCCGACTTCTCACAAGGAAAAAGAGAGGGCATGAGAAACGTGCGGTCCAAGATGTTGAGAGGTATAAAAGCAGGAATGAGGTTCGAAAGTTTTATGAACAATTCACAGGCACATAAACCCTGAACCGAAGGCTGCAAAGACGAAAGTGGAAACATCATAGTGGAACCGCAGTCAATAAAGAGGATATGAAAGGACCCCTTTTGCAGACTGTATAACGGCGACGAAGAACTGAATACCGCTGTCAGGCAGGATGATCCATTCTATATAGACGACGAAAGCCAACAATCCCGTCCTCCCGACTTAGACGAAGTAAAGATTGCCATATCTAAGTTGAAGTCTAATAAAGCCGCTGGAGCAGATGGCTTGAATGCCGAGCTCTTTAAAGCACCTGGGGATAAGCTGGTTAGGAGCATGCACCAACTTATCTGTAAGATATGGTCGGAAGAAAACATGCCCGATGAATGGAACCTCAGTATTGTTTGCCCGATCCTGAAAAAAGGAGACCCTCTAAACTGCACCAACTATAGAGGAATAAGTCTACTTAACATCGCCTATAAAATCTTCTCTACTGTAATATGTGAACGTCTAAAGCCCATCGTCAACAACCTGATAGGTCCATATCAGTGTGGTTTTAGACCAGGAAAATCCACAGTTTATCAAATATTCACATTACGGCAGATCCTAAAAAAACTCAAGAACACCAAATCAACACCCACCATCTTTTCATCGATTTCAAGGCCGCATATGACAGCATCTACAGGGACGAGCTGTATAGAGCCATGTCTAGATTTGGCATCCCTGTCAAACTCGTCCGTTTGTGCAGGATGACCATGGAGAATTCACGCTGCTCCATAAAGGTTGGAAACAACTTAACAGAACCTTTTGATGTCAAAAAAGGCTTTAGACAAGGTGATGCGCTGTCATGCGATTTTTTTAACATCGTGCTTGAAAGAATAGTGCAGAGCTCACACGTCAACACTAGAGGCACTATCTTTCAAAAGTCTGTCCAATTACTGGCATATGCTGATGACATTGACATAATCGGAAGAACTCAGCGTGATGTCAATGGGGCTTTTGTGAGTATTGAGGCAGAAGCGGCAAAAATGGGTTTAACGGTTAATGAGGGCAAAACAAAGTACATGCTGTCGTCAAGAAAGGACATACAACACCGACGTTTTTGGTCAAAACATCACAATCGACAGACGTAACTTTGAGGTAGTCAAGGACTTCGTCTACCAAGGCTCCGCTGTAAACGCAGAAAACAACACCAGCTCTGAGATCAAACGCAGAATAACTCTTGCTAACCGCTGTTTCTTTGGACTAAGAAAGCAATTGAGTATTAAAGTCCTCTCTCGAGTGAACAAAGTGTTGCTTTATAAGACCCTTATCATCCCGGTCCTGCTATACGGTGCAGAAGCATGGACCATGACAAAAGCGGATGAAAGCACCTTGGGTCGCTTCGAGAGAAAAGTTCTTCGTGTGATCTACGGTCCCGTATGCATCGAAGGGGAGTGGAGGAGAAGATGGAACGACGAACTGTACGGGCTGTACAGCGACGTAGACTTAGCCAGAAGATTAAAAATCCAACGACTAATATGGCTGGGTCACGTAGAGCGCATGGAAACCAATGCTCCGGCCCGGAAAGTCTTCGAATCCGCACCCACAGGACAGCGCAGTAGAGGAAGACCGCGGATCAGGTGGCGCGCACAAGTGGAAGATGACCTCACTCAACTTGGAGCGCGAAACTGGAGACATCTAGCTAGGGACCGAGCTAGATGGAGAAGTTTGTTGGGTGAGGCCCTAGTTCACACAGGACTGTAGCGCCACCTTAAGTAAGTCTATAAGAGCTGTATGTAAATAAATTAGTCAAAATTAATTGAAAGTATTAAAGTTGCTATTTTAAGTATTTTTTCAAAAGCTTAAAAGCATAATTTATTAAATGTATGTCACTATTTTTATGTATAATATTATCTTTAAGAATAATATAAAATAATATGATAATTATGATTTGCAACAAAAATATTAGCTGTTCAAAAATCCTTTTGGAAGTATTACTTTTTGATTGAAAGAATTTTAAAATAAAAATTGCATTCTTGTGCCTTTCGTACATTCTAAAAAAACATTCCTTTGTCTCCAGAAATTATATTAATTCTAGTCGGAAATGTATAGAGTACTGTTTGGAAAATACATAAAACATTATTGATAAAAATATATCTCTTCACAAATACAGTGCAGACATTCGTCCCGACCAAGACCTAACCTTTCAATTAAGTTAAGGTTTATCGGTAACTATAAGCCTGTAAGCATACATATTTGTTTATTGGAAATGAAGAATTATAATATTTTTTTTTTAAATGCAATTTAGTCTTTTAATAATAACTTACCATATACTCAATAATATACTTTCTCAGTATTTCATATAATTATTTTTTGTCATGAAATCATCAACAGTTCTGAGAAATAGAATGAGTATACAATCTACATTATCTACATAATAATATATTAAATTATAATATGCATATCAATCAACTAAGTTGAAAGCATTTCTCTGTAAATTTTTGTGACATGACGAGTCAGATATTTGCGTGAATGAAATATTAATAGCAGACATAAAACAGTCTCACAATTAATTATACTTGAACTTGAAAAGGTTATGAGATTAAACCATTTGATAAAATAATTAACTTTTGAAATAAATTTTAAAGCCAACATTGAAAACTACGCATCAAAGCATTAATGCAAAGACACAAATTCTTTAAAGGATTTTACTTTAAAAGTAAACGCTGCGTTAAGTTACCAAATATATATAATCAATATTTCAGATTGACTCAAGTCAGATTGGTCCCTTAAGAATTAAATCTGATTATCTAATATTATAAACTCCTTTATGACATGGCATGCTCGCGTCGTCGTCGTCGGGGTGTCGGGCGTATTGATTTTAACTAATAGCATGGCTGTTCATTTTTAATTCAACAGATCAAATTTATGAACTGAAAGGATTTGATTTAGTTAATAAATTTGTTAAAAAAATGTTCTAACGTAGACATATTTAGTTTATGTAACTATTTACAATCCGTCACAGAAGATGAGGTATACCAAAGAAGTATGACATTTAGTGTATTAAAATTGTGAAGTCTTAGGAAAATGGTAAGTGAGAATCTTATAGTAATTAAGCTTAAAGTTGGCACAGCAAACATAATTTTAAAATAGTTTTTGTTTTTTTTATGATAAGTGCACAGTCAAGAGGATATTACTACCCTTATCATGCAAAGGCACAGTGTGAGCATTATGTAAAGGTGCCGGTGCACATTGGTTTTGAATTCTTGAATATTACAATGCCTTGGAAAGACAATCACGTAGTACGGCTAAAAAACGAATCTTTGTACTTGACAGTACGACTGAATTTTTGCCCAAGTGTATACTGATGGGCATTTCTAGAATCGCGAGTATTACGGTTGAACTGTTTAAAGGAAGAAATGAAACTGTCTATTTCTGTACAGTATAAACTGTTAAAACAGCGGTAAAAAATGGTGAGAGAAGAAACTTTACGACGATGTTCAAGCTACCGACGTAAAGGAACTAACGATGATATTATTACTAATCAATTAAAATGCTCTACGTTGAATACTGTCCAAGAGGGTTAAGTAAGTAATTAAAACGTAATTACTAATCCAATGAAGAAGAGATTTATGAAAACCGAAAGCGCGCATTTTCGATAAGAGAACCTGATGCACAAGCCTATGAAATGCCTTTGAAATATCAAGATGAACCATGATGTCACCAGTGGAGCTATTGCTGATAATTAATCAGCCTTTCGATGACTTCGGAAAGAAGGACCGTGAGTGCTATTGGACGATAGTTAGAGGGAGAGGAGGATTCGCATTTTTTAGGGACAGGCTGGACAAATGCTATTTTCCATCCGCTCGGAAAGAGACCTGTAGAGTAGGAAAGATGGTATTGCAAGTGTTGAAGAACAACTCTTCAATATATCAGGGCCAGCATATTTGTGTATGTCAAGGTCTTTCAGTACTCTTGCAACTGCACGAGTGCGAAAGAAGATTCATCTCATAGAATCATTTACGCTCTTAAGAACAGGAGGACTCATGATACTTTCCAGTAGCGTCGAATTAACATCAAACTGTGCTGCAAGCAAATTTGCTTTATCAATCGGGCTTACATAGGGAGTGTCATTGTGGACGAGCGTTGGAACCGAGGATGACGTGGTGTTTCGTACGTTTTTACAAATGACCAGACATTTTTACTATCTTTGGGACATTGTAGTATTTTTGTTCTAATTTCTGATCATGCATGCAAAAATTTTGCTGGGGATAATATGACTGAAGTATTACATTCGAACAATAGGGATGTGAGTCTGAAAATGCATATGAAAAGCTAAGCCTTTTTTTTAAATATCCAAGAGACTAAAGACAGGTTTGTTTTTTTTTATTTTTCTGAATATGTAAATAAAAATTAGAGACATTTTCGAAAAAAGTGATATTTAGGACTTTGAAATAAATTAGTAACGCGTTTGGTAAGATTTTATTTTTTTTTTAAACTGAGAATTCATCTTTTTCCCTTAACAGAAAGCTAGCAAAAATATTTCGTAGAAGTTGAAATAAGTTTAAACTTAAAATAATTATTTCTTTTCAAGATATTCGAGCCCATAAAATATTTTTTATAGGTTTTATTTTTTTGTACACAAAACAGTCAGTTCATTTTTAATGAATGCCAAAAAATTGTGTTGAAATTATTTTTATTCGTAAAATGGTGATTTATTATAGAAACCATAAGTTGCTTTATTTGAAGTGCATACCAAGTCGATATGACGTCATAATGTGTAAAACTAAAAACGTGAAATTTCTGAAGACATTCAATTTTTGCTGTTTTAATTTCTATGGTAAAAAATATCCATTCTACTGAATTTGAAAATTAGTTCTAGTTAAATAAAATTAATTTAAAATCGATGTCTCTGCTTGTTTTTGAGTTATGGAGAACGGACGTCTAACGTATGATAAAAACGTACACTCAAGGTTTTTTAAAGAGACCACAAGTAAGGAAATCAGCAACAAAACCATCAGAAAAAGAATCATCATCATCAAAGTTATGACCGAAATAGACGGGCAGCCGTTCAAAAAATCTATACATTAGTAAAAAGAATCGAAAGACTTAAATTTGCTAATGAACATATGACACAAGATATCACTACTTGGAATAAGGTGGAACTGCATATGTTCAGTCAATTGCTTTTTTTAAACTAAATTTATCACTTGACTCATAGTGGACGAAAATTTAATTTTCACCTCCAAGCAACGATATTATAAATTAGATTTTGTTCACAAACGAATGTATTGAAGAATTTTTTGATAAGCATAATTGAGCTACTGTGAAGCATTGCGTTAGGACGGTCATGGTATGAGAATATGTTGCAAGTTCTGGGATTTGGAATTTACAATTTTTGGAATCTTTATATTAAATCGTGCGTTTGTACGTTTGGGATACCATTTTTCACCGTCCATATCTCAAGAACTAGTAGGGAAATTGGCTTTAAATAAAAAATCACATCTTAAAGTTGGTTAAAATTGATTTTCGACTGAAATACCTTTCAAAAATTAAAGAAATTGACTTCAAAATAATTCAAAATAACAATAATCTTAAAAGAAGTAGGAAGGTATCAAACAAATAATACAACGCAACATTTATAGAAACTGTTCTTCGATTCGAATATTTCAATAATAGATGAAGCTATTTACTTTAAAACCATTTCATTTTTTGCTTAACTTTGCTTTTAAAGTAAAATAATGTTCTTCGAAAAATGTTATCTATATATTTTTTAATAAGAAGTAAACATTTTTAAAAAATGCTAAGCCCATATCTGAAAATGTTTTGATTTTTCCTTATTATTTTCTGTTATTTTATATTATTTTAAATAAATAATTAAAGATGTTACTTAAATTGGTAAAAATTGTGTTTATATGCAAAATATTATTGCCAAGGCCTGAGTTCTCAACTGACTGTTGCGTCACCTAATTTACTAACTTCCCATAGGAAATTATTGTAATCAATTCATTTTATCGAACTGAACATTTGAAATTTTTCGACATTCGAGGACTAGAGTCTAAATTAAAGAATTTTAGGAAAATGTCTGTTCGTGAGTGTGTACGTACGTTTGTACGTCCGTACTTTCACAAGAATCAGTGGAGAGATCGACTCCGAATTAATTTGTTATATAAAAAAATGGTGCAAATACGAAACAAATACAATTTTGAAAGTTTATAAATCAAAAAACAGAAAAAAAATGTTCACCTCGAATAATTTACGAACAAAGAATGATTTTATCTACAATTATTTTATGGAACTGAAAATAACGTTTTTGACATCTGAGAAAATTTTGAGAAAAATCGAATTGACAGTTTTCTTACAATTAATACAATAATGTTTGATTCTCGATAAGTTATCTTCTTAAAAAAATCCAATAAGAAATCAAAACTGAACAAAGAACTGATAAGAAATGGTTTTGGACTCAAGTATTAAGAAAAAAAAGTAATGCCTTCAAATTATATATCTCACACAGAATTTAGGTTATGAACATTTTGTTAAAGTTTTAAGCAAGACAAATCGACAGACGAAAGAGGAAGTTATCATTATAAAATTTGTCATCAACCATTTTAAAATCATAAAATATTGATTTTCTCAACATTTACCATTTTAATTGATTGATTGCGTATAAGAATGCATTATGTATGCATAAATAAATATACATTTGTTGTTTGTGAATAAATTAATATGAACACGATTATAGCTAGAAGACATAATTTAGCTTTAATTAAAGTTGATATCAATGAAAATAATTGGTAATAAATATAATAGTCTTACAACATTAAAGTTCAATTCGTGCGTTGTGTAGAGCTTTGGGAATTATTTTAAGTTCTGTAAATGTTAAGTAAATCAAAGAAGATCGAATAGACTATTGATTGGTTTTCTACTTAATATGTAAGTATCTTTAATAGACATTTTGTTTAATAGTTAATTAATAGACTATCAGAGGATACCAATTACAGTTAAAATTTTAATAAGTAAATAAACTTATACGGTCACCTAGTTTCTGTCTGGTTATTATGGTTAGAAAGAATTATGGTAAAGAATCAATCTTTGTATTAAATTTCATGTGATTTTCATGCCTAAACAAGTATAACATCACATTATTAAACGGGTTATCATAGATTTTCTATGAATTTTCTTAAGTATATAAAATGAAACAGACACTTTACTGAGAACTTTCTGTTTTGCGTTTCACTTCATTTAGATTTAAAACCGTAAGGGTTCTTCTTAAATGTTAGTAAAACTATTCACCAAATAATTCTGATTTCTAAGTGCGTACATATCTACATTGTGTAAGCAATAAGTATAAACATTTTACATACCAAGATTATATTCTATTTATTTGTTGTTGCTGAGATAAAAGAATAAAATACATTTGCTCTGAATTCATTTATTTTACTTTCATAGCTGTCTGTCTGATGCCTTTTTTATCCAATTTATTTATTCATTTCTCTTTAATGTCTGCAAAAATGGAGAGCACTATAAAATCCTTATAAATCTGACAACAACAAAAATATAACGAAAAGTCAAACACAACAACAAAAATAAATAAAAGAAAAAACGCAAGTGCTGTGTTTTTCGTCAATAACGAAATTTCATCTTGATAATTCAATTATGTGATTTTTTACGGCAATATTTTAAATGTCTTCGATATAAGCCGTCATTGATAGTCTATGTTTGTAATGTTGAATAAATGATTTAAAGTACATGCTGCGAAACATTTAAAATTATGGATTTTAGGTGAAGGCATATTCGATGCAAAATTGACTTAGGGTTGACAGGTTCAACAAATTTCTCTCTTGTATTTCTCTTACCCTATAAATGACGATTTCCACCTAATTTATGAGTTTCAATTAAGACTAAGTTTAACCTTAACCATGTTAACTGCATGCAGATGACTGACTATTGATTTTTTGATTAGTTTAAAGGTACTTTATGTATCTCCCTTACCGAAATCGAATAAGTCAATAAGTCTACTCAAAGATGAATTCTGCCCTGGTCCGAATGGTTGGCTTTGCAATTTTATTATAAAAGTGTGCAACATCATTTTGAAAACCTATCGCAATACTGTTTCATCTTTCCATTTTTCAAGGAGGTATCCTCCCAAAGCTTTGAAAATTAACTACAGGCCCATATCCAAGCTTTCTTCAATTCCCAAGCTCTTCGAAAGCATTTTCTATGACTTTCAAATTTCATTGTAGACCTATTTATTCTTCCCAAGAGCTGGGCTTCTTAAAAAGCAAAATTCATTACAACCAATCTTACTGAATTTGTGTCCAAAACACTTAACAAATAAGAGAATAGAGAATAAAGGGGACGTTATCACTACAGAATTCAGTAAAGCCTTTGATTAAATCAAACACATTTTAAACTTAAAGCTCTTGATTTCCTACCCTTTCTATTTCTCAGATCGTACCTTGAGAACCGCGGATGTAAAGTTGTTTTTAGGTTTTCAATCTCCCTCCAATAACGCTGTAAAGCCGCTGATACTCTCTTTCTATATCAGCTTTTAGCTGGTTAAAACGTTTTAAAAAACATATATTTCCAACAAGACGACACACCTTTGCGAAACGCAGCCTTTACGATCAAGTTCTTGCAAAACAGTTCCAAGTACGTGTTATCTCAAAAAATCGTAATTTCGAGTATCTTCCTCATTCTCACGATTTGACTGTACCAGAATTGTTTCTATGAGGTTATTTAAAAAGAAAAACTTTATGAACTTTATTGAACCTTGGTATTGAACTCAAAGCTAATACTGTAAAATTGTAGGGCTGCCTTTATTGACTTTGTATTCAGAAATCTTCTTCATTTGTGAAAATCGGCTGAAAAATTCCGGAGTTTATATATCTTTAAACTGGACACGTCCAGAAGACAACCTTTGTAGTTTCTCGAACGATGTTGTTTATAGAGTTGCTCAATTATACCTTTCGAAAATTTTCTTACAGCAGAAAAAATATGAAAACATAAAACTTAATGTTTAAATATTATTTACTTAAAATAAGAAACAGGAGTTCACAGACTATAGCAACTGCTAGATAAAATTAAATTAAACTGAAAATTGTGTCTTCCATTTTTCATTTTATCCGCTAAATGGGTTTTCCTGACCTTTTATTAAATAACCCGCGTGCTAGTAGTTTTTGTGTTTTGTTCATTCGACTTTTTTTTTATTTTCAATCGTTAACTTGTGCTTAGCTTATTGCATTTTAAATGTTTTAACTAAATTCCTGCTAATGGATTGCTTTGCAACAGTTTCCTTTTGTATTTTATTGTTTTATTTTTTAATCAAGCTTTATAAACTCATATCCATCCATCAAAACTCAAAAATAGTTTTGGGAGGAAAAGCAAATAAAACTTTAGAAAAAACGACAAGTTTTTTCTGCTCTATAAAATGAAACAAATCCATTTGGCTTACGGAACTCATGATTTTCTTCGGTCCCAGGAGAAATTTTTTAGGAAATTCACATGACAGGGAAGATTTCTGTATGCTTATAGTTAAGTTGAGTTGGATGTCTTGAATTTGTGTGTCATGAAATTGGCGTTACTGGGAGGAAAGTTTGAAAGCTAAAGAGACATTGAAATGTGTTTTTTTTGGCTTTTTTTTTTACTATAGATACCTAATATACCCTTTTCGAAAGAAGTCGTTGTTGGATTCTTGTGATAGAAGTACGTATATGATGCTGTTGGATTGGCTAACGGATAAGTTCGCCTCATGAGGGATTCTGGAATAAAAATTTATCTCTCTTTTCAATGTCAATCACATATTGAGTTACGTGTGAATTATATTTGGTTTTTTTGTTTTTTTTTTTATATTTCAAAGGAAGAACTTTTGTTTTTAATTGGATTAAAAAAAAATATCTTTAAACAGAGCAGAATACTTTTTGATTTTATTTTATGTTAAATTTAATATACAAAGTCATCACGAATATAATGAAACACGAATATTCCATTAGGGATGCACTTATTCTGTCATTGCTTTAAAACTTTTTAATTATTTCGTACATTTTTGTATGGATATCTTCTAAAAAATTAAAAAAACTAAACATACCTATGCCAAGAAGTGAAAAAAAATCAATTCCAATTAATTTGTGGATAAGATAATCAATTATTAAAGCTGCACGTTTTAAAGCATGCCAACTTCACGTTTGCTAAAACCAGCAAAAATAATTAAAAATTTAAAAACTTTTGCCGAGAGAATGTATAGACGGCTGGTATTCCTGTTTTGAAACATATTATAACAATTCAGAATTTTTCATTTATTTCCCACGGCAAATAAAAGTGAATGTTCTACTTGCATACAACGCAACGTAATAAGTGGACAATTCTTTAAAATAGGCCCATCTTCAGGAACCACCTTCTTTTTCGAATTTCCTCAATTCCTTTTACAAGTTTATTGAGTCTAATTTGTCGAACTGAAAATTTCGAAATTTTATGACGTTAAAGATTACTAGAATCTACCTGAAAACATTGCTTTACAGATGATAACATCAAAATTTACAGAAAGAACTTTAAAAGAATATCAGTTGGTGTTATTTTGTAATTTAGCACTGAAAAATAATAAAAATAATTTGTTTTTAAGCTTCATCACAAGTTTTGATGGTCGTTGTTCATGGTTTGACAGTTTCGAATGCCATATTCTTTTTATGCCCGAAAGTTTCTAATAAATTGATGGAAATTTACTTCGAAAAACATGAATTTATTCTCGATGGTAACAGAACATCGTTCAAATATTCTGACGCAATTTCTAATGGAGTAATTTCCAAGAGAATCCTGTGGCACTGGAAGGCAAAAATCAAGCTACTATTGGTATCACACGTTAAAAAAAATCTGAAAAAAAACTAAATAATTCGTAGTTGTTTCGGACATATGCCGGAAATTACTAAGTGTCACATGAATAGGGACAACCTTTTTTTGTTTTTTTATTTGACGATATTTCTTAAACCCTTAGAGAAAAAGCTAGTCCCAAATGGATTTCCAAGTGATTGCCTTAATTTCAGTGCCATTAGATTTACTCCTTTCTTAAATCATAGAAAAAGCAGCCTTATCCATAAAGTCCGTCCAAATAATTTTTATATCGGTCCCTAGCTAGATGCCTTCAGTTGCGCAATCCAAGTAAGGTAAGGTCCACTGTCTTCCTATACTGCGCTGTCCTGTGGGCGTGGATTCGAAGACTTTCCGGGCCAGGCACATTGGTTTCCATGTGCTCTACGTGACCCAGCCATTTCAGTTGTTGGACTTTTATCCTTTTGGCTAAATCTATGTCGCTGTACAGTCCGTACAGCTTGTCGTTTCATCTTCTCCTAGACTCATTTCCTATGCATATAAGACCATAGATGACGCGAAAAAATTTTCTCTCGAAATAACCCAAGGTGGTTTCATCTACTTTTGTCATAGTCCATCTTTCTACGAAATTTTGGTCACTCTAGAGAAGGCTTACTCAATTGCTTTCTTAGCCCAAAAAAACAGCAGTTACCAAGAAAATTTTTTCGTTTGATCTTAACGCTATAGTGTTGTTTTCTGTGTTCATATCAGAGCCTAGGTAGACCGAACCTTTACCCCTTGGCTATCTTACAACTAAAGGACGATGTTAAAAAATCACATGAAAACTCATCCGAAGAACATCGAAATGTTCTGTTAAGTTGTTTCCAACTTTTATGGAGCAGCGAGTTAACATACAGCTATACCCTTCTTCAAAGATAATGTGTTTCCTCACAGCAGCGATAAGAAATGGACTACGACGCCAACAAACATCACGCAGTCATTTCTTAATTTAGAATTAAGCGATAAGGAAAGTGCTCTTTGTATTCTTCCTATCTATTATTTACAATTAGAAGATAAGCTATCTGTATCTATTAAGAAAATGTAAATATGAAAGAATTTGTATAAATACGATGAACACAGTTTCATCGGGGTTCTTTGAAATACAACCGTAAATAAAGTAACACTTGATCGTGTATTTTATACTCAAATCGCAGTTCTTAATATTTGAATTGCAGATAGAAGACAGTATTAGCATACCAAGCTAATACTAAGTTGTATAACTAGATCCATAACGAACCATCGTTATTAACTGGGGGCTCAACCGGGATATTCTTGAAAAAACAGAATTCCTAGCCAAAAGTCTTGTAAACTACAAGCGAAGTTTGTACTAACTAGCGAAGGCGACTAGCAACTACAACTAGAATAAGAAACTTAAAAATTTAAAACTTATAAAGTCTTTCTAAAGTAAAGAAAGCAGTGAAAGTGAATAAAAGTACCTATACTTATAAAGTCTTTCTAAAGTAAAGGAAGCAGTGAAAATTAAAATTTAAGAAACTTAGACAGTATATGTCTAGCAATAAAAAAACAAACAACGTGCTCAAGAAAGTAGGTATAGAATCAAATATAAATAATAAAATGGCGACAGTACAGGAAATTGCAGAAATCAAAGCAACAATTACACAACTGTACACAGAAGTCAATAGACAAAGTACAGAAAACGAAATCTTAAAAACAGAAATTAAAAATCTCAGAGCTGGAAAAAGTATGTTCCAAGCTGTAACTACAACCGCTGTACTAAAAGCAGAGACACCGAGCTATAAGAAACCTGAGGACATAAATCTTACAGTATTCTCAGCAATACCTGTGTTTAACGGAAATTCACAAGAATACAGGCCATGGAGGCAGATGGTATTCAACCTTATGGAGGAAATAAAACAATTTTCCGGTACACCACAGTATTACCATGCTCTTACTATAGTTAGAACAAAGATCCAAGGTGAAGCAGCACATATACTAACAAACCAGAACACAATCATGAATTTCCAAGCAATTGTAAACAGATTGGACTATACATACGCAAATAGCCGTCCACTATATGTACTTCAAGAAGAACTTCGTCGAATTCGACAAGGCAAACTCACATTGTCGGAATACTACGATCAAATAAATAATGCACTTAATCTTATTTTATCAAAAATAACGATGACATCATCATCAGAAGGCAGAAATATACAAGAACACCTAGCAATGGAAGAAGCTGTTCGTATATTTACAGCAAACCTAAACTCCAGTTTTACGAAAGCAACTCTATATAGCAATCAACCACCAACCATAGAAAGAGCATATGCTATAGCGCTTACTATACAGCACGACAACATGTCTCACGCAGCAGATGTAAATATAAGACGTGATAATCCTCAACAAAATCACCCACACAGACGCGATCAACCACATATTCGGCAAAATTACGTACAACAAGATTATGTACCAGAACAAAGGAGGTTCAGACCAAATTATCAGGTACAACCCCAGCGATATGTGACGCCTAATCACCCGAGAGCCATGGAGACGGATAATTCAACTTTTAACCAAAGAAATCCATTCAGACAACAGTCGCAGAGAAATTTCCAGCCGCAGTACCAACGTCAGAATAATAATTATCAACAACAACAGGCACCAAATCCATCGTTTCCAGCTATAAAACGAGAACGGGAAGATTCAGGGAAAAATCATAAGTTCCAGAGAGTAAACCAACTCGACACACATAAAATAGAGGATGATTTAGTAAGTAGTAATTCTAATGAAATTAATTATCAGTCAGAATGCACTTTTTTAGGAGAATAAACGGTTTACCATGCATAATCAAAAAAGATAAATTATCAGGTAGATCGGTAACTATATTAGTTGATTCGGGTGCAACTAACAATTATATTAGTGATAAGTGCTTAATAGGAAAAAAGATTCCAATTGATCCCTTAAGGACAAAAACCTTACAAGGTTCTTCAATTATAAAATATAAACAAATAATAAATATTTTTGGTTATACAATGTGTTTTTTTGTAATATCAGAATTAAATGATTTCGATTTAATATTAGGAGAATCAGGTCTCAGACAAATAAAAGCTAAAATCAATTTATTTGAATATAAATTAGAGTATGAACAAAAGTTAGAACAAACAGTTAATTATACTAACGATTCAGAATTTTATAAAGAAAACATAGATAAATTAATGCAGAGAAATGAAGATTTAAACGAGACATTGCCCTTTACTACGACTATAGAAGCAACTATACGTACTACAGATAATGAACCGATATGGACTAAACAATACCCATATCCCTATTCAGACAATGAATTTGTCAATAAAGAAGTAGAAAAACTACTTAAAGATGGAATCATACAGAAAAGTAGATCTCCATATAATTCTCCGATATGGACAGTTCCAAAGAAAGGAATCGATGAAAACGGGAGGCCTAAACGGCGTATGGTAATTGATTTCCAGAAGTTAAATTCTCGAACGATTACGGATCGATATCCTATTCCAGACGTGAATATGACCATTCAGAATTTAGGAAAAGCAAAGATTTTCTCAACTATTGACTTAGAGTCTGGCTTCCACCAAATAAAAATAAAGGAATCAGATCGAGAAAAAACAGCTTTTGCTGTAAATGGGGCAAAATATGAATTCATACGTATGCCATTTGGGTTAAAAAATGCTCCGTCAATATTCCAACGTTGTGTTGATGATATATTACGAGAGTATATAGGCAAGTTCGCATACATTTATATAGATGATGTTTTAATATACTCTTCCACGCCTGAAGAACATATTAAACACATTCAAATAATAGTGAATGCGCTACATAATGCGAATATGAAAATATCGCATGAGAAATCACATTTCTTCAAAGACCAAGTGGAATATCTTGGACATGTGATTAAGAGCAACAGAGTGACGGTGGATCCAAATAAGGTTAAAACCATACAAGAGTATCCAGTACCAACCACACTCAAAGAGTTACGTTCCTTTCTCGGCCTAGCAAGTTATTATAGAAAATTTGTAGAAAATTTCGCACAAATAGCTAAACCCTTAACAGTACACCTAAAAGGAGATAACGGCATGATTAAAAAGAATCAAAGCCATAAAATTAAACTAAATTTAGAGAATGATAATCTTGCATTAGAAGCAATGAATAAGTTAAAAAATAAGTTAATAGAACAAATAGAGTTATATCAGCCAGATTTTGGTAAACCATTTGAGTTAACCACTGATGCAAGTAACTTTGCAATCGGAGCTGTACTATCTCAAGATAGACACCCGATAACCTTTATATCCAGAACATTAAATGAAACAGAACAAGCGTACTCCACCAATGAAAAAGAATTATTAGCCATAATTTGGGCTCTACAAAAACTTCGAAACTTCCTATACGGAATAGCAGATCTGACAATTTATACAGATCACCAATCGTTAATATTTGCTATATCGGAAAAAAATCCGAACGCCAAATTAAAAAGATGGAAAAATCTTATAGAGGAATATGGCGCTAAAATATTATATAAACCAGGGCATCAAAATGTAGTTGCTGATGCACTATCACGCCAAACAATTAATATGAATACAGTGGAACCAAACGATTCAATACATTCATTCGACAATTCACCCTTAAAAACATTGAAAGTCATACCACAACCAATAAATAGTTTCCACAACCAAATAATATTAATAAAAGATAATATAAATAATTCCACTTCAAGAAATATATTTAAAGACCATGTACGCCACGAAATACATTATACTAATGTAAATATAGCTATCTCAGAATTGAGAAAGGTACTTAATCCTAAAAGAGTGAACGCTATGAAAATAGACGAACAAAGTCTCTTTTATATAGAAGATCAGATCTTTGAACACTTTGAAAATTATAAAATACTTATAACTAGAAATATGTTAGAAGATATAACAGAAGTAGATAAGCAAATAGAAATTTCAATGAATATACATAAGCGTGCACATAGGAATTATCTAAACAATGTCCAAGAAATCCTAAATAAATATTATTGGCCTAACATGAAGATAACATGTAAAGAAATAACCAACACATGTGAAATTTGCCACAAAAGCAAATATGAACGCCATCCGACTAAACAAGTCATGAAACCCAGTCCAATACCTTATTTTGCAGGCGAGACTGCACATTTCGATATATTCCATATGAGCAACGAACTATTTATAACTTCAGTGGATAAATACTCAAAATATTGCCACATACACAGAATTGAAAACAAAAAATCCCTATACACACACATAGAAGAGATTTTATCAAGTATTTACCCATTCTGCACGAATATAGTCACCGATAATGAAAACGTATTCATATCACCCTCTGTTCAAAGTATTTTAAATAAATTAGGGATTTCACACTTCAGAACTCCAGTCAGTCATTCAACGACGAACGGACAAGTTGAGAAAATCCATAGCATTTTAATAGAGATAACAAATGCTTTAGCTTTAGAAAATGGTACTAAGCCAATAATTGAAATAAATAACGCGGTTAAACAGTACAATTTAACTATACATTCGGTTACAAAACAAAAACCAGCGGATTTATTCTATAATAAAGATAATTATAAACAAGTGCGTGAATTATTAATAAAAGCACAAGAACGAACTATCATACAACGTAATAAAACTCGTATTAATAAAGAATTTAATAACAAAGACGTTGTCTACCTTAAAACAGACAGACGCACTAAAGACACACCTAAATATAAAAAATATACAGTGAAAAGTGACAAAGGTCAAGTTATCACCACACAAAAAAATAAAATTATACATAAAGACAATGTCAGGAAAAAATATATACCTCATATGTATACTAGTGATAATAATAAAAAATCTAGACTTAAGCAACTGCTTCAACGTGGTAAATCTACAAGATAAAAAATATGTAGCAACACAAACTGACGACGCTTTCTTATTCAAACAAACAGAATTTCTGTATCATGTTGTAGATTTAAATAAAATATTTAACCCTTATTATAAAATTAAAAACTCACCATATGAACCATCAGAGGAAGATAAAATAATAATGGAAGAAATAGAAGCTTTAGGAGATCAAATTTTTGGTCATTCCAGATTAGCAAGATCTATAAACTTTTTAGGAAGTGCAATAAAATTCATCTTTGGTAATCCAGATCATGAGGATCTAATAGAAATTCATCAAAGTTTAAATGACTTAAGTGAAAATAGTAATAAACAAAATAAAATAAATACGCATTTTGAGAAAATGTTCAATATATTAGATTCAAGGACTATCAGGGAAAGCCATCTTTTAAAAACAATATACAAAGAACTAGAAATTACCCTACAAACCATTAATTTAGCTAAACATAACAATTTCAATTCAAGAAGTATAAATTTACGAGAAGTAAAAGAAATAATGTTAAAAGAACACATACAAATACCGATAATTAATGTACTGGAATATTCCAAAATATATCTAGCAAAAATAAATGAAACCTTGATAACAATATATAAATATCCCATTTTAGAAAAACAATGTAAACATTTCATTTTAAATTCTTTAGAATTTAGACACGGTAAACTACAATTAGATGAAACTATTTCGGAATGTGAAAATAAATATATAAGAAACCAAGATTGTCAAAGATATGTAGATTTAATAATTTGTAAAGAAATTCAAGAAGATAACTGTACTATCCCAATCTTAAATAATAAAATAGCAAAATGTAATATTAAACAAGAAGAAAATGAACCTATCAAAAGAATTGATGAAGGAAATGTAATTCTATCAGGAAAATTTACAATAAATAATAAAACAATAAGTGGTATTAATTTGATCCAATTTAATGAAACAATCCAAATTAACAATGAAACTTATAAGAATTATAAAAATGAACTTAGAAAATTCCTTATTTCTAATGAAATAGAAGAAATTAAAATTTTAAAAATTTTAGAATCAAGCTCTGATTACAAATTTGAAAATTTAAAAAATTTAAGAAAATTTACGATTCCCATTGAGGAACATCCAATTTTAACAGCATTTTATACAATTATAACTATCAGTATAATAATTTTTATATGTTACGTTTTAAACAAAATTAACACAATATATGTAAACCATAAAAAATTAAAAGAGAAAAGAGAATATAACAGACTTTACAAACTGGCACTTTCAGCCAAAGGATTGTTAAATGAGGACATTTAAAATTAAAAGGGGGGAGAGTTAACATACAGCTATACCCTTCTTCAAAGATAATGTGTTTCCTCACAGCAGCGATAAGAAATGGACTACGACGCCAACAAACATCACGCAGTCATTTCTTAATTTAGAATTAAGCGATAAGGAAAGTGCTCTTTGTATTCTTCCTATCTATTATTTACAATTAGAAGATAAGCTATCTGTATCTATTAAGAAAATGTAAATATGAAAGAATTTGTATAAATACGATGAACACAGTTTCATCGGGGTTCTTTGAAATACAACCGTAAATAAAGTAACACTTGATCGTGTATTTTATACTAAAATCGCAGTTCTTATTATTTGAATTGCAGATAGAAGACAGTATTAGCATACCAAGCTAATACTAAGTTGTATAACTAGATCCATAACGAACCATCGTTATTAACTAGCGCGTATATTCCCATTGGTAATCGTGCACAAACGGACTAGTTTGGCAGGAATGCCAAAATTAGACATGGCTCTATACAACTCCTCCCCGTAGATGCTGTCATATGCGGTCTTGAAATCGATGAAAAGGTGGTGGGTGTCGATTTCATGTTTTTGTAAGCAATATTAAGTAGTCTGATGCCTCTATAGTTGGTACAGTTTAAAGGTCTCCTTTTTTCAGTATTAAAAAACAATATCATTTGCAAATTTTTAAATGCACCAATGGGTATTATCAATGATGGTTGTACGGCAGGCCGTTTTTTTTTGTTGTTAAGTTTTATGAAACTGATTTTTGATATAAATATAAGTTAAAGTTAGCCTCCAATATTTAATTAATCAATTAGTTTAGCAATTAAAAACCTGTCGTTTAAGTGTTATTTCATGTTGCTTAATTATCAATGTAATCTATATTCTTCCACTGCGTACCACTTTTCGATGACTGTTACGGAGATTTATTGATTAAAAAAGTCCTTTTCTTGGTTAATGAAAGATTTTTGTTGTACTTCAACAACCTACCAAATTAGCTGAGCATTGACCATAGATACTGTCCCATTTATTATATTTATTATGTACTTTGTTTTCATAATTATCAACCATCAGGAAAAACCTAACCAAACAATTGAGACACAAATTTGAAAACAAAATCCTTTTATTCTTGTCAACGTCTTAAACTCGAAAAGGCAACACGCAAAAACACAGAGACAATCATTTTTCTTTTTGGATTTTTGTTCTTCCTTTTAACCACGCCTCTCCTCCCACAAAAACCAAAAACAACACAAAAAAAAAGTAAACATCCCAAAAACCTTAACAATTACCTTTTCTAGGGTAAGTAATTCATTAACCAATATAATTTAGAAAAATAAACAAATAACTTCAACCGAATGACTCCATTTAGGAGCAAAAAAGTTACACAAATTGATGCTTCCAATGGCTACACGGCTACAAGGACATCATTTTCGTGCTCAGTTGGAAAAGATTATGATTATGAAGGTAGGTGTTATTGTTATTCATTATTCCAATGAGCCTCCCTCGTCCTTGTGCGCACTTTCTTCCGGTTGTCCTGACGGCAGATTGAACACACTCTTGATAAGATGTTCAAATTATGTGACCCAAAAATTATTAGTGTTTATTTTGAATTATTATTGCGCGCGGAGGAGGATTACATTGTCGATGTAGGTCGTTTTCGCATAGCTTGTGAGGCGTAGGTAAATCATTTCGAGTATTATTTAATTCCTTCAAAGTTTTCACCTTTTATGGGGCTTTAATATGCTTAGGATTATAGTCGTTCGGTTATTTCGCAAGTATTTTTCTTAAAAAAAAAAAGAAATAATTTTTATTGTTGATGTAGGAGAAGAAGATTAAAATTTAAATTATCCTGAAAGCATTGTTTGCATTTTTTTAAGTTTTCCTTCTTTGCTGTTGCCATTTATTATGGTCCCCTTGTATTGTTTTTCGTTGTTGATTACTGTCGCATTTGTTATTTTATTATGAGACACATTTAATGGACATTCTTCGTAAGAACAATACTTAAATCTTAAAATAAATGGAAGCAATAACAAAAACACAGGTATAAGAAGCTATTAACTTTAAAATATATTCAACTTCAATGTTTAAAATAAATTCCCCAACTTTGTCGTAGGTACTTGGTCTTTAAATTGATAACTGAAGTACCTTGGAGTTGAGAAATTTTTGAAGTAAGCTTAAATTTTGCAAAAAACGAATCATCGGTCCGTTTCAGTGGAAAAAGTTCGTTGACTTTTTATTGTTAATGTAATGCTTAATCACGCGTCTTATGTTATCAAATCTTTACTTTAATTTTGTTTATGAATCCGAAACTTGTCCTACCCATATCGAAAATAATGTACTTTATATGAACAAAGCACTTGAAAATCCTGCCATGTGAAACCAGAGTAACCCTTAAGGCACTGCAGAAATTGGAACTGAAACTTTCTCTATCTCTGTCCGGATGAACACAACTTGTTTTATGTCAAAAAGGCAACCACTTTAAAACATATTACTGGTATGCTTGGTTTGTTACCTTGTATCCCTTTGAAATAACTCCCAGGTGCAACTTGTTCAGGAGTGCTATCATGGACCATGTTTTAACCCGGAGGGCTTTTGTCTTTTAAGTATAGGAAGTAAATAATTCACAATAATATTGTATACAATGAATTTAAATATCAAAATCAAAAAATAACGTCGTCGTCGTTTCGTAAATAGAATGAAATATCAAACATAAAATCTTATTAACTTTTTTTATTTTCATCTGAGATTTTTCAAACAAACAACTCGTGTATCGGTATTTCGAAAACTCAATCAGAATCACTTAAAACAAGAACTTATCAGACTCAATATCAAAAGCAATTTATTTATAGATATGTACCTATGTGTGTATATTCTCGCAACTGAACATCAATCATCATCTGTGCCATCATCATTAATTTATGTCTCTATACATCCTATTTCCAGTGGATGCCTAATCCTGATATATTTTTTTTGTTGTTGTTTTATTCGATTCTTAGATTTTGACGCGTGAGTTTGAACTTTTACGTTTGGTATTTCGGATCATGTATCTTCCGCCTCAGGCAGTATGTAACACCACGCCATTTTTTCCCGCGTGGCACGTCTAAATACATTCCTTACAAGTAGGTATACATAAACCAATCGATGTCCTTGATGTTCTTAATCTATGAAATACATTTTTCATCATTGTTTTTTCGTAATCTTTTTTTGTTGTTGCTGCTTTTTGTGGTCCTGATTTAACGGTCATAAATATAGAATCGTTAAAATGCGTCAAAAGATTAAATGCCTCTCTTTCGGATGTCATGATGTCACAAACGGTGTCATATATGGTTAACAACATTGGTTACAGGATTTCCAAAAGTTGATTTATAAAACATTGAGGTTTTTTAAGAATCAAATTGTATGTCTGGCTTATTGAGATATTAATGCGTGGTTAAATTTACGGAGAATATCAAATTGAGCGGATGGCAATCAAACATTTTTGTTTTCACTTTATTTGATTTTTGGACCTCTTTTAAATATTTTGCGAAATTTGTGGAGGTGGGGTTTTAAATGAAGATTGACAAGACGTCTCAAATACATATTTCCGTCAGTAAAGCAATTAACTTTAACATGGTTCAGTACTTAGAAAGCCCAATTGCGTAGTTGTTTATTGAATTTGTGGTTATGTGAGGTAATATTATAAAATTATAAAACTAAGTTCAGGCAAACCAGAGAAAGTTCATTACCAATGTCATTGATTTCTCACTGTTTTAAATCGTTATAGCTTTAATATCAATTAGAATATTTTATTTCTTTTTTATGAAGCAAAACTAATTTATTCATTTTTTGATTGTGAAAAAAATTTCCCATTGATTAGAATTCTTATCCTAACATTAAATAAAGATAAAGGAAAAAATAAGTTATAATTTGTAGAATAGGAATCGTTATAACTGTTATAAGAACAAATTCTAGAAAGCTTTTGCCTGCTTATGTGTATGCATATAGTTTAGCGTTTTGAAAACTGAAAAAATTGCATTTATAAAAAATAAGTGATTTCTTGCGGAAAGATTCAAACTAAATTGTGAATTAATAAAAGTCTTATTAGACAAAATCCTTATTTAATGGTGATTCTGCCACAGCTACATATTAAATTAGATATTATTGTTTAAACATAATCGTCCAACTACTCAAGCAATTGTGAGGTAAATTTAAGAGACTGTTATAGACATTGTAAGGTCTGTGCTTTATTGTTTCACTTGTATCACTAGAAATATCGCTGCTGTAAGTGAAAGTGTTGCCGAAGACCCGAATGTGTCGCTTTCTCGTCCTTCTCAGGAATAAGGACTGTCTTACGGCACATAATAGCTTATTATGCATTTGGATCTGCACCTACATCGATAAAAAATCCAGCTCACACAAAAAACTGAAACTAGCAGCTGACCATTCACAACGTCGTCGTAAATACGTCGAATGAGTGCTTGAACAACAGGCGTTGGACGGTAATTTTTCGAACAAAATTTTCTTCAGCAACGAAGCACATTTCCCACTCGGTGAGAATGTTTATAAACAAAATGTTCATATAAGGGGCTCTGAGAATCCTCAAGTAATTGAAGAGACGCCATTTCATCCACAAAAAGTAATTGTTTGGTGCGCTCTTTGGTCTGAGGTGTAATTGGACCTTGCTTCTTGGAAAACGATGACTGTCATCGATTGTCATCATCAATTCGGAGCGTTATGCATATGATAACCGATTTTTTTTTGCCTACTATTGAAGAAAACGACTTGGACAATTTGTGGTTTTAACAGCACGGTGCCACAAAACTGGAGCAAAAATGGCTTTATTGCAAGACACATTTCCTGATCAAGTTATTTTTCATCGTGGCGATATCAAAGATCATGCGATTTTGTACCGCTAGTCTTTTTTTGTAGAGCTACGAAAAAGACCGTTTTTATTCAGATAATCCTTTAACTCTTGAGCACTTAAAACCCAATATTTGTCAAGTTATAGTTGAGAAACCGCCCAATATGTGTCAAAAAGATGTCAAAAATTACTTAAAAGATTGCAAAAATTAATTATAAAATATAATGTAAGTTCACACTTTATAATAAAAAAATGAATATCATACAAAAAATATTTTATATATGTTTTATTTACATTAACTTTTCGAACCGCAAAATGGATAACCCTGGATTATTTTATATATCATGTTTAATAATATTACATTTTCAAAAGGATGTAAAGACTTGTCCTAATGTTCGATTATATAAACTATTTTTTTGTATACAATAAGCACACACTCAAGCGGATATTACTACCCTTATTATGCAGAGGCACAGTGTGAACACTAGGAAGAGGAGAGAGGGTTTAAAAGGAGATGCCGGAGCACATTGGTTTTGAAGTCCTGAATATTGCAATGACTAGGAAAGATGGAGTGTGGTAAGGCATTCCACATTCGTGTAGTACGGCTAAAGAACGAATCTCTGTATTTGACAGTACGGCCGAAGTTGGGCTCGAGGGTATACTGATGAGCATTCATAGAAGAGCGAGCATTACGGTTGAACTGTTTAAGAGGAGGAATGCAACTGGCTATTTCATTAGAGCATAAGCCATTAAAATAACGGTAAAAAAGGGTAAGACAAGATACCTTACGACGATGTTCAAGCGAATTAAATAAACTTATGATGATATTATCATCTACCAATTTAAATGCTCTACGTTCAATACTATCCAAGAGCCTTAAGTAAGTTGCAGGAGCACCAGCTCAGATATGGGAGTAATACTCAAGTTTTGGACGTATGTAAGTCTTGTAGATAACAGCCAGATCTGAAGGGGTGAAATATTTCTTGCATCGCCTAAGGAAACCCAAACACCTTGCGGCAATTTTGGCGACATCGCGTATGTGTTCATTCCACAAGAGGTGGTTGGTGACACACATACCGAGAATATCGAGGTGTTCAGTCAAGTGCCATCCATGGATAATGGCAAATTACGCTTTAACGATACAAGACAGCATTGGGTTTTCAAAGCATTAAATTCCACGCATTTTTTTAATCCCCATTGAACAATGCTGTTTAGGTCGGAATTTAATGAGCTTATCATATTTTGTCGTTGCTGTTCCATATCCCAAGAAGAGGGACGTGAATATGAAAACGAATATGAAAAGCTTAGAGTACTATCGTCAGCGAAACAATGTATTGGATTAGATGTTGCAGACAGGAGATCATTAATAAAAATGAGCAAGAGTGTTGGAGATAAAACAGAGCCCTGGAGCACTACAGCATTTATTTTATGGTTTTCAGACTTGAATCCATCTAATACTACTTGTATTGAACGATCCAAAAGGTAATTACTAAATACAATGAAGAGGGGTTTATGAAAACCGAAAGCACGCATTTTCGATAAGAGAGCCTGATGCGAAACCCTATCAAATTCTTTGAAATATCAAGTGCAATAATCTTACTTTCTCCAAAGCGATGTAAAGATTTGCTCCACTGTTCGGTGAGATGAACCATGACATCACCAGTGGACCTATTGCTACGAAAACCGTATTGCCGGTCATTAAGAAGCTTTCGATCATCAATATATTTCTTGAGCTGATAATTAAACAACGTTTCCATGACCTTTTGAAGAAGGGACGTAAGTGCAATCGGTCGGTAATTAGAGCGTGAGAAAGACTCACCTTTTTGGGAATAGGCTGGACAAATGCCGTTTTCCATCCTCTCGGAACGAGACCTGAGGAGTAGGACAGATGAAAAAGCTTACGCAGTGGTTTTTCCAGCGTCAAAGAACACCTCTTCAGAACAATAGTGGGGATACCATCCGGACCAGCAAACTTATGTGTGTTTAGATCTCTAAGGACTCTTGCCACAGTACGAGTGCGAAAAAAGAAGAGGAAGAATTCCTCATGTTTTTTACAAATTACCAAAAATGTTTACTGCCTTTGGGACATTGCAGTATTTTTTGCCTGATTTTTGGTCATGTAAAAATTTGGTCCGTCGAATATGGGCGTTAGAGGCCTTCCTGGCTTGTTTGAACTTCTTCCGGCTTTCCCCAGTACGGTTGGCTTTAAAGCAACGGAAACTTACCTCCTTGGCCCTAATAACCTCTTTACAGCTCGCATCGAACCATGCTCTTTCCTTGGGTTTGATACTTTTAACCCAGGTTGGTATAAAATTTCTCATTCCCAGGAGAATTAAACTTGTGATCATATCAGCACTGGCGTCAACGTCACTATCGAGGAAGCATAGTGACCAGTTAAAGATCCTGAAGTAATTGTTGAGACCGTCCCAGTCTCTTTAACTGAACAGTTTTGGCAAGAGAAATTTGCTGATATTACACAAGGGTCAGATGTGCCTAGAGGAGATAGAACACTAACAGTGTACTTATCAGGTTAAGAGGTATGAAGCAAGTCAAGAGTGTTTTCTGCTCGACCTTCAACGACCGATATTCGGATGGGCTCGTTGACTAGATGAGTTAGGTGGTTCAACTCAGCGAAGATTTCTGCACACACTCCATCGGTTGTTGTCTGGCCTGAATGTTGAAGCTATGAAGAATTGTGTACATTGAAATCGTGCGTAAAAACGTTTTCAGTGAATAGGACGAAACAGTTCTTTGGATGGAATCAGACAAAGCATCAAATTCACAAGAAGTTGATATTGTGTCTAAATTTGGGCTTCGATAAAGGAAGCAGAAGTAAATGATTTGCTTATTCACGGAGAATTTAAACCACATATAATTAAAAAAGGAATTCGTGCAAAGACCATATCGTGGTAAGAGCTGATAAGCAACATCATTCCTAATGTATATGGCGAGGCCATGGTGGGAAAAGAATAAAGGCACCAAGCTATACCCATTAATACAAAATTTAGCGGAATCGTAATCCTCACCTACTTGGGTTGCACTTAGTGCCAAAACAGCTATCTTGTATGAAACAGTATGGCGGTATGCCAACAAAAAATGTGTCCTTAGCCCACGAATATTACAATGCTGAAACACAGATTAGCATATGCACCAATTCCAATTGTAATTGATGCATAAACTAGGCCGTGCAACTATGGTAAATTATTGTTATTTTGTTTGTTTATTGAACTGTTTGTGTATATGTACAATTATACATATACACTACATATAACAACAGTTGACGATACAAAAATAAACTGCTCCACGACACGATTTAGGAACAATACAAAAATAAGGGTGAGGCCTTAGTTCGCACAGGACTGTAGCGCCACCTTAAGTAAGTAAGTAAAAAGTAGAATGATTTTAAGTAGAAAAACATACTTTCGTAATGTCATACTGTCACAATATCCTGTGATTCCAGTTTCAGTCATTTGTTTCATTTACCAAGAACATGCTTACATAATACTGCAGAATTAAAAGATCTTCTTTATCTTCTTTAATACAAAAATAACCTCTCACCTTTTGTTATTGAAGCATTGTACCCGAAATTTTCATTTGAAATGCTATATATCTTACTAATCCAAAGTTCGAGTCCTATTAGATATTATACCGAACTATCTTCGAAAAAAATATATAATATTTATGTCTCCCATAAGCACTGTTATAAGATACCCAAATCAAAGCACTATTTTTTCCAACGGATTTGAATTCCTTTTACGACACAAAAGGTTTTATAACATTCCCCTGCGGAAATCTCCAGATCGTGATAAGAACACACAAAGGTTTTAGGTGGATGCAATAAAACGTAAGAATTTTTATATGTTCAAAGAATCAAAAAAAGGATAAAAGGTTGAATGGATACATCTTGCATTGCAACCAAAGAAAAAAGGAAATGTTCACAAAATACCAGTCACGGTTGGCAATAGTGTAAAGTACGTTTTTTAAAGATATATGTAAGTGTAAGCTCTACCTATAATTTTCGTTGCAATAAAATTCTTTATTTTGAAAGACCTAAGACGTATAAATGTCTTGAAGCATATTATTCATCCTTTTGAGTCCTTTGAACACTAAGTAAATGTAAATTTTTCATAGTTGTTAGCAGATATGTGAAAAAAAGGTTCATGCTTCTATATCGATTTAGAATGCGAGCGATTGTCGATAAAAATGCATTCGGACTTTGGGAATTTCCGTACGTGCCTCAAAATCATATTTCAGCAAAATAATTGACATCAAAGCCATTATTAATTTATTGAAAAGTGTTACACTTTTTTGGTCTTGTTGTTTTATCCGCGGGGAAGGAGGTGCTAAATAACTTCATTATTCATTTTAAACTGAAAGCAAGTTGAATAGACCTTAATGTTGTAAGGCAGCTTGAATTTTATTCTCAGGTTCATCTGAAATTCCTCAAGCAAACACATTTTATGTCTAAGAGGAAGACACGAAATTATACTATCTAAACTACTACCTGTTTAGATAATAATAACTTTATCTTATGAATTCTTAATTAAAATATTTCTCCTTTTTTTCATTTCAGAGTCCGAGTTGAATACTACGTTAATGAAAACACATTCAAAGAAAGACTGCAACTTTACTTCATTAAGAATCAAAGATCAAGTGAGTTTATATGCACATTGAAATACTTAAAAATATTGTTTTTTTATTTCCCTTTCTTTTTTTTGTTTGATTGACCTAAAAAAATACAAAATGTCGGAATAAAGGCTCAAGGACAAATCAATTTTTAAATTTCAGCAATTCGTCCCAAGGCAAAATTACAAAAAAAAAACAACAAAAAGTTGACAACCACCAATCGCAATTTCGGTCAGTTTTTCCAATAGAAGCTTGAGGGATTTTGTTTTGTTCTTTTTTATATATGAGAATTTATATATGAATACAAATAAGGAAAAACGACATTGTTTTGGAAATTTAAGAATTTTTTAATAACCCTTGCCTTTTTTTTTCGATATTAAAAATCATTATCCTCTTTTACTTCATATCTGCATACATCTTTTTCCTATCACTAGTTTATTTAGACACAAATCTGGCAGTTGTTTAATAATATAATAAATGTTATAGAAATATTTAAAGATGCATTCCTTAAAATCGTCTAAGGTGTACATTCTAATTGCGAGAACTGCCCTGATATAGTGGCAACGTAATTAGGGGTTAGGTTGAAAAACGCATTTGAAAAACTTTTATTATTATGCATGCGTATGTTAAGCAAAAGGCTGCAACCAAAACGTCTTGGACACATATTTTTGTAATCAGGGGAAGTTTTCTAATATTTTGATGTACCATTCTTATGGTTATATATTATGGTACACAATTAATCAAGCTTTTAAGTTGAAAAATGCTTTTGAAAAATCATAAAATGCATCAGCATGCAATGAAAGCAAAATGTCTTGGACACATATTTTTGTAATCAGAGGATTTTTTTTTTGATTTTTTGATATATCACTCATATGGTCATCATTTCAACCTCAAATCCTAAAAATTACGTCGACAACGGCTTAAAAACCTGAAAGAAGGTTGAATTTGTTATAATGGTTATGTTAATGAATTGAGTTTACCATTCAACTCCAAAAATTGTTTGCCCGCTCTTAGACTAACTGGTAACGCAATGAATTTTAATTTGGAAATAAGACGTTAAATTTAAAAGTATCTGATATTTTGACAAATATCGTCTTTTTGATATTGTAAAGGTGAATAAAAAGTTTGCATGGAAAAGAGTACGCATTTGTGAAAACTAATTTTCTTAATTTTGTATAAATTGTTTTAAAAATTGCTGCTAGATTTAAATTCAGATCAAAGTTTTTTAGAGAAATTTTCATAAGTCCGTACGTTCAGGATGCAATTTTTTCGTCGTCCAAATCTCAAGAACCAGATACACTTAGTCCAAAAAGTCTCCGTACAGCACCTTTCTTTTTGTTGATTCTGATATAAATAATAAATTATAACAATATATTAAAACCAGTATTTTGAAAATCACAATCAATTTTTTTTTAAATTTGGTAAAAAGGTGAAGATGTAAACTAACTTTTTTTAATCTTACCACTTTTGTTTTTACATTTATTCCTAATACTTTGTTTTAAAAAAAACATTAAAATTATGCTGCCGTACGGAGACATATTTGACATCGAAAAATGCAGAAATTACTTTAAAAAAATTGAATTATTGTTTTTTTTTTTTAGAAGAACATTTGATAATATGAATTTGGCATTAGACACACACTGTCTTTAAATACAATTATATTTTATTAAGTCATCTTATTTAATTCTGAAGATATCCAACTCAAAATAAATACATTTGTTATTCCAGGCTTTTACTGTTTTCTTAGGAACAAAATTTAGCAAACAGTGAAGGTAATTATTTTAAGTCGAAGATCGATTTTTATCAGTTCTTAGCTTAACAAGCTTCCGTTTGTAAAAATTTAAATGAAAAAAAAATGACAATCGAATCTTTCTAAAAAATTAAATAAATGTTAGTAAAAGTATTTTCTTTAAATTTAAATTATTTTTCTCAAAGTATTTAAATCGAAAACCATTTTTTACTTAATTCAAGTAGTGTTTTTTGAATGTTTTTATTTTTAAACTTCCAATTGGATTTTATTTTTTTTTATTACTATAATTTTGATAACAATATTTTTTTTACAGAATTAATTTATTTGGAAGGCAGCAAAATTATTTATTCCTGAGGTATTTGAGTCAAAAATCAATTTTTACCAATTTTTTAGTCTTTTGTTTTGAAAAAAAACTGTTAATTCTATTTTTCTAAAAATCATGTAAAATAAGCCGTGAATTGATTTTTTTTTCAAATCTATACCAATTTGGTATCATGTCACATTATGTAACATTAAATTTAACTAAAGCCACTTACGTTATGGGCTTGTGACATATTTACTGTCTACAAAATTTTAAACTACAAACAGTTTCACTTCAGTTCAATTTTATTCGCTGAGACTTAAATTCACAAATGTAGATTTAGTTTAGGAAAACTCTAGAAAGCATTAGAAAATTCGTGATATCATTGAATATATTGGACCAGGAACTTATAACATACACAAACTAATAGAGTGCGTTTATTAAATTTTGTTCATATCTTTTGGAAATTCTGATCATAGAGATCCAAAATTGTTTGTTTAAGAACTCTTCTTATTTCGAATTTATTATATACTAGCTAGACATTTAATAAGAATGAGAGATAAAGGATAATAATAGAAATGAGTCAATATAATAACTAAATTTTATTGCTTGGCTGAGATCAACAATTTTTAAAAATTACTACAGATAATGAAGTTTCAACACCTTAATATATTTAAATGCAACAACAAATGTTAAAATATATTTCACCGTAACAAAAATAAATAATTCTGAATTCTTAAGAAAGAGTCCACCACTGCCGGAGTTTATTTTACGTAAAACTTGATGGAAAACGTGATCTTCGCGGGCTGGACATCCCAAAATCATCTAATTTTATCCAACCATCGTAAAAACCTTGTTTTCGATTATAATTAGCGTTTTATTGTAGACATGTTCATTGAAAGCAATGTCTGTGTGTACTTGCTGCAGTTGATGTAAAATATCTTCAGCCATATATTCTTTGTGCTTATTACAAAGAGTTTGAGGGTTAGAAAGACCGCAATAAGATAAAAGCGTAGCGTAAAGTTCCCTGATTTTATCTGGCGATCGGCATTGTACAGCTTCGTCCATACTTTCATCCCAATGATTGTCATTTTCTAACAGTCGCCAAGCTTTACATGCTTCTCGGTAGGTTTGACATTCCTGACCATTGACAATTTTAAGTTCTGTAAAGCTAATTGGACCTCTAACATGATGCGCAAACAAAAGCATTCAAAATTTGTAACATGTCGGTAATACAGTGGGTTGGTATTACAGTATTCAGGCTTGAAACTTCATTACTATGATGCTAGATGGCGTTGAAGTAGCTAAATTTGACGATATTTAGACAAACAATTTTCTTATTTTTCGTAAATTTTTAAAATTTTTTTTTAATAAAAAGTATCCTATGTTACTTCTAATACCTTTAAGAGTGTATGTGCAAGGTTTCATGACGATCGGTTAAGTAGTTTTTGCTTGAAAGCGTAACAAACAAACTTACATTCGCATTTATAATATTAGTATGATATGATATATATATATATATATTATATATATATATAAGTAAGTATGAAGTATGATTACATTTGTTTACTTAATTTTTATTTTTAACTTCCCATAGGAAGTTATTGTAATGGGTCCGATTTGTCGAATTGAAAATGTTAAACATTTTTCCAAGTTTCAAGATCCTTAGAATCGAAATAAAAGATTTTTAAATATATGTCTGTGTGTGAACATTTTGGTTGACCCTAAATATCTCACGTACTAATAATGCTAAAAACTTGAATTAAATTTTATATTATATATTGTAACGCGATACAAAACCATAATATTTTAAAAAACATTAGTCAAATTTACTATCGACTCAAATACCTTTTCAAACATTTAAGATTCTTGCTTAGAATTAATTTTAAAAATATTTTTGTCAACATTCAAAAACATTTTGGGAAAATCGAATTGAAAGGTTTTTTTTTACAAAAGTAAAAACCCAACGCAAAATTTATAAAAGTTCGTGAAAATTGATTTTCGACTCAAATATCTTTTCAAAAATTAAAAATATTGGCTTCAAACTTATTTTATCTCACAGAAAATATTTTTTTTACATTCAGTTAATTTAATTTGACAATCCAATGGTCCGTTTTTTCATACACAAATACAATCTACAAAAAATAGTTCTCGAAATCTCCTGAACAATAGAAGATATTGACATTAAATTAAGCATCCAATTTGTATTTATAATACGTTTATAAATAAAGAATTTTAACAAATGCTGCCAAAATTGGTAAAAATTATTTTTCAAATCAAAATCTCGTTAACAGAATAGATTTCGAAATCTTAAAATTATTTCATTACATAAAAAATATTGTTAGTAATTTAAATTTTTTTTTAGAATAATTCAACTGACACCTTTTTTAACAAAACACGAAATCCTTTTGGGAAGTTAGCAGTGTGGGTTGCATCCCAGTCTCTTTTTTATTTTTTAAACCTTTAATAGATTTAGAAAAAAAATGTTGTCCTCCTAGAAAATTTAGTAAGGCTTTCTTCAAAAATACCTGCAAATGGGTACAGCCATGCCTAAACACATGTATAGCCTTGGGCTTGGGGAGGCTTATGCAAATAACCAACGTTTTAATAACTTTTACAAAATTACCTTATTATTTTATTTTATTTTATTTTATTTTTAAGTTCAATATCATTTTAGATCTATAATTGCATGATTTTATTATTAGAGTTTTGAATTTTAACAAAAAAATATTTTTTTTAACGCTTTAAATCACATATAGTTTTTGTCTATTTTGAAACATATAATAGAATTGTAAATATCAATAAATGTAATCAACAAACTGAGCTGAGAGTAAAAGCTTAAAATAAGAATAATATTAATATCCTGGTTCTATCATGCAAAAGTTCAAAAGGGCAATGGCGATTGATGTTATATTGTGGTTTATGTTTTCGTTAAAAATATTTCCATCCAAAAATCCGTTTACAAGTAGATTTGGATAACCATTTTTGTTTAGTTTATTATATTCGCCAAATACCATCATAAAATTAGAGAAAAGTATTTCACCTGACAAAAAGTTAATAAAAGAAAATTAAGAAACGAAGGGAAAATTTTATTTGAAAATTTCTCATAAAAGCCCCTGTTTCCTAACCGAACACACACTTTACAAAAAATACTTCTTGTACCCATAGGGGCAAACTATTCTGTTATAGGTATTTGTTTTTGGCATTATTTTGAGCTTTTGTTACCAAGGATCAACCTTTAATATTGGAATTATTTCAGTAAAAAGCTTTTTATTTTAGATAATTTTTCATTTCATATATAGATAGCTAATAAGGATCACAACATTGACCTTCCCTATTAATAAAAGCTCTCCAATGAATTATTTAACTCCATCAATTCACCAAAGTCAACCCATCTTTCGGAGAAATAAAAAAAACAACAAACCTACATGACATTCTTTTTCCTCTTCTTTAATATTTCTCTATAAATATCTTTTCACCCATTAAGCACTGAATGAGAAATTTCTGCCCATGGGAAACCAGGTGACAGCTTAAATAACTCCAGATATCCACAACAGATAACCATCAGATACATATTCAATATAATGTATACATAGATACGATATCAGCCTTCCTTTGTATTTCTATGAAAACTGAGTTGAATAAAGATTGTATACCATCTTATCGATTTATGTTCTATCTTTCTATGACCGGGGTTAACATTTAAGCCAAGCTATCAGCATTTGGCATCAATTTTTTTGTTCCCAATGACCAATTGACCAAACAAAGAGGCATTAGGAAAGAGTACACCGTGAATTACACTCATTATTCGGTTCAGTGAAAAGGCTTTAGTTGGTCAGTTCCTCTGTTATATGTTCAGTTAGAAGAACTTGTAGTTGTTTTAACTTTCAGCAACATCTTCTGCTTCGATTTAATGCCATTTTGTTTCTTTTTGAATCGAATAGCAATAAAGAGATTCGAGTCAAGTAAGATATCAACTGAGATCATGAGATGACTCACTGGTGTATCTTTCAATAAAATATCCACTTAAAACTAAACTTTACTTCTTTATTGAAATTTTATTGATATTGATATGAGCTGAATATTTTTCTGTTTCAGGTTTAAGAATACGAATAGCTGACCTGATTTTCAAATTACTAGCATGTGTTCTGTATATATTACGTGTGATAACGGATTCGAATCCAACATTCGCAACATGGTAAGATATCAGATGATGGTCACTTGATGGCCCTTCTGTTTCGAAACCTGCTGCCGCAAAAGGACATTTAAACTTTGCTCTTTCAATTATTTAGTTATGGCTGTTTACCTAGTAATAAAACGGAATTCCTGGAATCAGCGCATTTGACGGAGGAGGAATTTCAAGAAAATCCAATTATCAACTGGGAAGCGATTCTGTGGGTTAATCGGCCTACGATTTTGTGGGCCGCACAGTTAATATTAGCGTTAGTGTCGTTAACGGAAGCATTTTTACTCACATATCTAGGATATAAGGTGAGTATTTATGTAAGTAGCAATCATTCATTAATACTTCTAATATGGGTGTTGTGCTTCTTTATTTCGCTTCCTTTCGTTATATTATTCTTTTCTCACCATTTTGTATCGATATCAAATTGTACAAGATTTATTATGTATGTATTTGATATTCTGTTTTCGATTTAATTAATTGGTTTTTATTTCAGGGAAACATATGGCAACAGATCCTCTCGTTTCATTTTATATTAGAACTTATTACGACAATACCTTTTGCACTTACGGTGAGTCCTTATAGGGAAGAAATTTCTTTTCGTTATTAATTTTGTTGAATGTAATCGATATGAATTTATTGATTTGGTTGCTATTTTCTATTTTTATTTTCTTTTAATTGAAGATATTATGGCCTCCTTTAAGACACCTTTTCATACCAATTTTTCTCAATTGCTGGCTCGCCAAGAGGTCATTGGAGAATATGTTCGTAAGTTGATATATTTCTGTTATTGAACGTCTTATAAGATATATCTCAGTACAGCAGCTTTCTTTTTATGATTCGAGATTGAATATTTACTATGACATTTTACAAATTTGGTAAAAAGGTAAAGGTGGAAACTTAATTTTTTTAATGTTAGCACTGTGGTTCTTACATTTATTCCTAGTACTTTTTTCAAAAAAAAAACAATAAAATTAGGCTGCTGTACGGAGACATTTTGGACAGAGTGTATATGATAAATGTGTACATTGTACACCTGAATATTAGAAGATTTGTCTTGTTATAATAGATTTTTTGTTTTTTTTATTTGTTCTATAAGAACGACCTACATCGAGCAATGCAAAAATCTCAGTCTGCCTTATCACAACAACTTACAATATTATCAGCGACGTTGCTGTGTTTAGTTTTTACGAGGTGAGTAAATTATAAAAAAAATATTTTGAATTTTCCATAGAAAATATTTAAAAATCTGAAAAAAAAATATCTTTAAAAAGTATTAAATAGTGTATAAGGCAAGGATATAAAATAGACAATATCAGATATAAATGGATTGCATTTATGGTACCATATGCATTAAAATATTGGTTTATTCTCAGAGAATTGCATTTACAGATTCCTAAATAAGTCATCAATTGGAAAAATAATTCTAATTAAATAAAAAAAAAATCACAAGTTTAACATTATATGTGTGAACTTTGAAATCATTTTCATATTTGTTTCTAGAAATGAGTGTGAGCAAGGTAAATTAATATTTGTTGATAACTTTCCATGGGAAGTTATTGTAATGGGTACGATTTGTTAAATTAAAAATTTTGACATTTCTCGACCAAACAAGTATATTTTTTGAAAAAAATCCAATTAACGATTTTTATAAATCAAAAAAACTGGAAAAAAATGTTTCACCTCAAAAAGATTATATCTCCAAAACAATTTTGTGCAATGGAAAATAACTTTTTTAGCATCTGGTAAGATTTTGAGAAAAATCGAATTGACAGTTTTGATTATAAGACATATAAAAACCTAAAAAACATTACGTACTCAAAGTTGGTAAAAATTGAATTTAGACTCAAATATCTTTTCAAAAATTAGAGAATTCGACTTTTAACTAATTTTAACTTATAAAAAATATTGTCGCCAACATTCATTAAAATTTTGAAAAAAATCGAATTGACAGTTTTTTTTTTACAAAACATAAAAACTAAAAAGAAAATTTAACAAAAGTTGGTAAAAATTGAATTTCAACTCAAATATCTTTTCAAAAATTTGAGATTATGGCTTTAACTAATTTTAACTTATAAGAAATACTACTTTCACCATTCGAAAAATGTTGGCAAAAATCGAATTCACAGTTTTTTTACAAAAAATAAAAACCTAACAAAAGACAATACTAAAACTTAGTAAAAATTTTCTTTCGACTTAAATAGCTTTATTTTAATTATTGTCTTCATATGTTTTTATTTCACAGAAAGTATTGCTTTCGATATTCAGTATTTAATTGTTATAAAAATCCAAAAGTCCGTTTTTTCATAAAAAAAATCAAATCTACAAAAAATAGTACGCAAATTAGGCAAAAATTGATGTTCGGTTTTTGATATTACTCAAATTAATTTCATTCATCCAATTTGTAAAAATTTAAGGAATGCTACTAAAATTTGTAAAAATTTGTTTTCAACTAAAAATCTATTCAACAAAACTAGATTTTCAAACTAAATTATTACTTTATATGAAAATATTGTTGGTAATTTTAATTTTTTTTACGAATAATTTAACTGACAACTTTTCTAACCCAACACGAAAACCAACAAACTTTTAAGCAAGAAAAGTCGACAGAGGGGATGGGAAGTTATCTCTTTAACATGATTCAATGGAATCTGCAATATTTTTTCTGCACACGCGTTTCCCACAGCTTTCCATATCGACATTCACCAGTCCACGTTTCTTAGCTCATAAAGTGCTATTCGTTTTGTCAGTCGGTCATCATGATGGAATAAAACCTTTTAAAATATGATCTGCGTGTAATTTAAGCGTGCTAGTAAATATTTTTGGAAGTTCTGTTTCCAGAATCAATCCAAAGTTAGGTGTTTTTAGGCGTAAATTAAAAAATTTCTTCAAAAAACATCTGTGAGACTTTTCTATCTAATCGTATTCGTTGGTTCCCTATAGCTTGGCAGCATAGCAAAGTGAATTTTTTATAACAGCATCAAATATCTTGTATTTCGCAGATAATACTATTCGCTGGTTTGAAAAAATGTTCCTCCAGGCTAGATTTAACAAACTTTGTGAAGTCTTTTCTTTGACATTAACGTGATTTCCATTAAAGTGCCAATTGTATGCAGTAAAAACATCATTATTTTTGATTTATCTACATTAATGACAAATCTCCATTTATCGCAATAATCAGCTAGGCGATTTTTCATTAGTTGGAGATTTTCAGGAGACTCAGAATGTAATACTAAGTCACCAATGTGAAGACCTCCAGGTAGATGAGCTTCTACATCATTAATAAAAAGTCCAAATAGAAGAGCATTTAAGAGCCATCCTTGTTTTAAACCAGAGTCCTTTTAAAACCATTCCGAGTACGTTGAACCAATCCCAGACAGCTGGTTATGATTCGGAATAAATTTCCTTTATAATTCGGATGAACTGCTTAGAAATACCTAGCTAGGATAGTTTGTAGAAAAGTGCTTACCGATCCACCAAGTCAAAAGCAGTCAAGAAAAATGCATAAACATTCTTACTTCGTGCTTGGAATGCTCTAACGAAGGAAGTCAGTACAAATATATGGTTGGTGGAAAATTTGTTTCTGAAACCAGCTTGGAATTGGGTCAGTATATTATTGGTTTCAACCCATCTTTCAAGGCTGTTAGCAAGTAAACCACCAACACTTTTAAGATGACATTTATAAACGATGTGCCCCCATACATTTTGCACTTTACTAATGTTTCCTCTTTTCTGAATAGGGAATATTACCGCTTTTTTGAACGATGTAGGTAAATCAGCATTAGAAAATACTCTATTGAAAAATGATGTAAACTGTGAAATGCAGGTTGCTGTGGCGTTTTTGAAGTATTCGTATATAATCCCATCTTCACCTGGGGCCTAAAATGGCCTAAAAATACTTCATTAGATGTAAAGAAGGCATAGCCAAGCCAAATCATTCTTATCAAGCATTTATTCAAAAAAGATTTAAACTTTTTTTTCGAAATTTGATCGTGGTATACGTTAGAAAAAAAACTCAATACATACATTAGGTGACACATTTTGAAAAAGATTTGTACTATTGATACCTGCTGGAATTTTTGTACACGGAAACTTTAATTATTTGTGAATAGAAACGTATTCCCGGATTACAATTTCATAAAATTACAGGCAAATTAAAATCGAGCGTTCGAATATTTTAAGATCGTCCTTCTGTCCTAACCCCTACATCCCAAATCATAGAGTCGATTAGGAGTTTTTTTTTTCTTTTTTTTAAGACGAAAAATAACAATCGTCCATATGCAAATTGAACATTCAATTTCTCTCAAAAACGAACCAATTGATTTTTGTTAAATTTCCTATCAATTATTAATTTGGCTTCTTTCAACAAAATTAAAAAATGTATTGCTCAATTACGGTACCCCCGATTAAACAGTTATTTTGTTTTTAAGTTTTCTCAAGAGCTCATCAACCGATTTTATTAATTTTTGTTCTGTACTGGCTCTTACAATTTCTCACACTAAAACTATTCTTACACAAAAAATTAAAAAAATGTATACATACAAAATGAGTTTTAAAAAAGCTGCTCTAGCAATTAAAAATTTTGAGAAATGGCATTTAAATTTTTGAAAACAATTTTTTTTTGTAAGTGCATTTGGCATGTCGTCACTTTATATAATACACAATTTAATTTATTTCACTAAAGTTATTGGTTTGTAAGATATTTGGGGTTAACAGACAGTCACTATATTTTTTGAATGCCATTTCCGCATTAGGTTGAAGTCTCTACTACTGCAAAGAAAAATTGTATCCAGAACGTACATTCACACTCACAAGCCGACATCTAAATAATAAATCTTTGATTTTGATTCTAGTGACCTTGATACGTCAATCAACAATAACTTCCTATATTAAAGATTCTTTTTCGTAAAATCAACCTATTTTCTGGATTTAGAATTATTTTTTGTTCTTTATATATTTTTGACCTCACAATATTTTTTTTAATTTAAGAAAAGGGTTTTTTTTCTAAATTGCTTGTATAAATAACAGCTATTGAATTTAAAAGTTCTTTCTACGTATCAAGATTTCTCAATTCGTAAATGCAAATTTTGTTTCAAGTAAATATTACTTCCTGTTCTTAAAATATTAGCCACAGTTAAGAATTTTGGAACCTTGAAACCTCTGGCAATGTCAAAATTTTCGAATGTTCAAATCGGTCAATATGTTTCAATGGGAAAGCAATACGACAGATTAATACATTTTTAGACTTTCGGTTGCAGTATCAACGTTTTTGATAAAAAATTGCAAACACTTGTTACAAATTTGCAGTATCAAGATAAAAACTTGAAACCAAAAGAAATTTGTTTTTAACCTAAAATCTTAAATAAACTCTGGCCTTTAAGGTACACATTATGATAGTAGCTATACATCTTAAATATATATATCTAATACAAGTAAATAAACCATAGACATCTTATTTCCATTCAGTAAATTTCTAACCAATTTCTTTCTCTGTATTTTTTGATTCTACTTTATTTCTTTTAAAACCGACAAAGTGTTTGTGGAATTCAGCACTTTCAACGAGCAGGACATCGTCACTTGAATTTATTTCAAAGTACCTATTACGTGGTGGTGACATTCTCAACAGTTGGCTATGGAGATTTTGTCCCCGATATCTGGCCATCACAAATGTACATGGTCATAATGATATGTGTAGCCTTGATTGTCCTTCCAACACAGGTGAGTTTACTTAAAGCAAAATAGAAAAAAAAAAAGTATAATAGAAAAATTACATACCTACATATCTTTGTCCTTTATATCCTACATCCGTGTGTCAGTTAGGACTCTTGGTAAACCTCTTCATTGTATTTAATGGAGGATTCACACACATTCATACTAACATTTATGCATGTATATTGTATATACAAACCATCTCATCCAATCCCACAAATCTCATTTAAAATCATTATCCTTTGGGGAAATGAAGTTATTTTCGATGACATGGGTAAAATGTTTTTGTGGTTGAAGTGGTTAAGATTAAAGCCTTTATGGAATGGAATTCATTATATCAGGGTTATAGGATGATTTAGAGAAACGACCACAACCACTTGAATTTCATGTTTGCTTTTGTTTTTGTAATATTTATAATTTACAGTCTACGGGTATGTATAGAAAATATACAATATTAAAATTAAATAGTTCAATACAATAATAAGTAAGCTTGACATTTTGATCAACTGCTTAATATTTATTCTACTCGTAGCTTGAGTGGAGTTATTTTCGATTTGTTTTAATAAATTTAGAATTTCGCTACGTAAATTTGTAATCAAATGAAATTAAATAAGAAATTCTTATGTTTGTATTTTCGAAACATGCTTCGAACTTTGCATGGAACAACAGCTCTTATGTTTGTTGTATACAACATAAATACAAATTGGTATCAAAAATATAAACCTTAAAAGTTTGAATTCTAGAGAAAACATTATAGGTAAAAAGGTTTTGCTTGTAACAGCTTTGATGAATTTCAAAAACTTTAAACACTCAAACACGTTCCTATACAATAAATTTATCAATACACACACACATTCCAATGTGAATCTCTCCCCTCTGTGCTTCAAAATAGAAAAAAAGGACTCGTAAAAAAAGAACTCCTATATAAAAACAGTCCTTGTCCATGATGGAAATTGAAAATGAAACCAATATCTATCCTAGAGTTGTCGTTTTTTACTGTTTTTTTTTTTGACAAAAAAGAAAAATCTAATGGAACCCATATCAAAATCATTGATCAAAAAATGCATTTTTTTCATTGTTTTCATACTCATTCGGATGTTGACATTTATCAATCTTTCCTTGGTTTTCTTTTTCTTTTCTCTATTTTAATCTTTGGTGCATATAGTTCGAACAATTGGCATTCACATGGATGGAAAGACAAAAATTAGGTGGCAGCTATTCATCACATCGTGCACAGAGTGAAAAGCACGTTGTCGTTTGTTCTACAACGTTGCATGCGGATACAATTATGGATTTCCTAAACGAATTCTATGCACATCCTTTGCTGCAGGACTATTATGTGGTGCTATTGAGTCCGATGGAGTTGGATACAACGATGCGAATGATATTGCAAGTGCCTATTTGGGCCCAGAGAGTCATATACATTCAGGTGAGTTTTAAATTAAATTGTGATTTAAAAACTGATATAACCATGATAAACAAAAATAAGGGAGGGAATGCATTGGTTAAAAGGCAATAGAAGTGCAAACAAAATGAATCAGTTGCTTTTAAACGAACTAGAAGACCAGTAAATATATCCAGTATCCTAATAGTACTGGTACTGGTACTGGATCTGCTGCTGGTAATGTTGTGTAATGTCTTATAAACTAATGAAATGTTTAATTTTCTGTCTAGTCAAGTGTCAAGTAAGCATGTGATAATGTTAAACCAAAATATCCAGAAAGGATACATTTCAAACCTTTAAGAATCACAAAATTTTAATTATCGGAATCCATGTGCATACTGTTTCTCTTATGTGCCTGTATTTTATTTTGTTTATGTTCCTTATTAACAACAGTGTAACTCCTTGGGCAGAGATAAAAAAAACGTGCCGGGTTAAATGGTGGCAAATCTTAAAATGGAACAAGCTTAATGAAAATATTCTGAAAGCTTCATTACTTCGTATGTGAATATATGTACATAAAAACGGATTCTTTCAGCCTTAAGCAAACGATTGTGAACAAGCAAATTTTCATTTTATAAAAGATCATTCGTAAGCGTTTTAAGGTTTCATTGTTTTATACTTTCATTGAGTCGGAACAATAAATTAAGAAAAACCACCACAGAGAAAAATACAAATTTACATCAATTAAATTGATTTAAATTCAGCATTTAATTGAGTACCTATAAATATCCGTGCATCGCGTTGCTTCCTTTATTGGTACTCTTCCATGAACCATGATGATTGCGGGTCATTTTTAAATATCATAAAGATTAAAACAATTCAAAAGTAATCAATTTCTTTTTCCCGAAACCAACAAAAATCACAACAGAAAATAAAGTTTCCAATTAATGATTTAATTAAAAATAAAATTTAAATGTTTTTTTTTGCACCAAAGAGTTTAAAAATATTTTATTTTATTTTATAGGGTTCGTGCCTAAAAGACGGTGATCTGGCACGAGCGAGGATGAACGAAGCTGAAGCCTGTTTTATCCTGGCTGCTAGGAATTATGCGGATAAGACTGCTGCTGATGAACATACGATATTACGTTCATGGGCAGTAAAAGACTTTGCGCCCGTTGTGCCGCAATACGTGCAAATATTTAGGTAGGTTGGTTTTTAAAACTTCATCCGAACATATGAAACTCGTATATTGTTTGTAAAAGATTTGAAATTATTATCCTTGAATTTTTGTTTGTTTTAAATTTTAAATCTCTTTATGTATCTTTTGTTTATTTTATTTGGTTTTTGTGATTTTTTTTTTAAAGGCCAGAGCATAAGCTGCATGTGAAATTTGCGGAGCATGTTGTGTGCGAGGATGAGTTTAAATACGCGTTATTAGCAAACAACTGTACGTGTCCGGGTGCTAGTACACTGGTAACGCTATTGCTGCACACATCCCGAGGACAGTGAGTTTCTAATTAATTTTTAAAAATCTTTCAAAAACACTCTATAGGCTTCTGTGTATGATGGTTTTTTAATATTTATTTTTTGAATGAAAAATACAATAGGTGTATAGTGACGGATATACATACGGTGAAAAAAATGGTACCGAGTCTTCATGACAAAATGAAGATACACGGATAACTAATGCACCTTTGGTTCTCGAAAGGCTAAATATTTTTTAAATGGTTGCACATGCATTGCTGATATTTTTTGAAATCACTGAATCTCAAAGAGTGCAAACGAGTTAAAGAAATCTCAATTTAATGATGCAATGAAGGACTCCGAATCACTGGTCAGGTATAAGTAATAAACCTGAAAAAAATGTTGTATTGCTTTTGTAAATCAAAAAAATTTTGTTTCTTTTTTATTCTCATAATTTTAAGTTCGAAGAATAATCATCAAATATTGATCACGTTAAATGTGAATATCTAGAATTGATCTGGGTTTTCCTTTGTAAGCCAATTTCTGATACTCCGTTTAGTTATTAACAATTAACCTGATACAAACTTTTGTATTGCTTTTGTAAATCAAAATAATTAAATTTCGTTCTTTTTGATTCTCAGAACTACTAATTCTAAGATTAACCATCAAATACTGATTATGATTTTAAAAACCATTATATTGGGTCATCAAATAATTGATGTTAAACTTTTGCTTCCATTCATTCCAAGAATCGTAGCAATATGGCTGATAATAATTTGTCTATACAAATTTGTTGTCTTTTCGTAAGATTTTTAAGTCCGATTATTAAATAAAGAATTAATAACATCTTCTGTAATTCTTAAGTTCTTGTTTCAGTGGAGATAGAGAGTTTTAAAAAAGAAAACAATATTAACCAAATTGCTGTGGCTATGGTACCAGATCTTGTTTCACTGAGAGTTCTAAATGCTACAAATATGCTTACGATCGTATCCACTGAATATGATTTTTCGATGAAAATTTGAAAAAAAAATTGTTTTATCTCTTAAGGATTGAGTTCTAGTGCAAAATGAACTTTAAAAGTCACAATTTGTTGCAAAATACGGTGTAATGTCGTTTTGTAAATGCCTCATTTTAAAGATCGAAAGAGAATCCTCAAGCTTTGGTTTTTGTCAACAATGTGGGCTATAGCATCAGCAACATTCTTAGTTGTTCTGGCTTATAGGAAGATTTACGAAAATTTAAAATCATAGTCTATATAGATTCTGGCTATAATCTATAATTCAAAGAATAATAAGCTCGGTGGATTCCATAAATGAGGTCTAAAATCTAGGTTGAATAGCCTTATGTTTGATATTTTATCATATAGATCATGAATGCTGTGCAAGTGGTGTAGATGATGAAATGCAAAGTCTTGTGATGAGCAACTAGATGATGACCCTGCTATCGAAATGATTGGAGAGATAAGAGAGAGTAAGACTGATAATTACTGTTGTCCTGTTGATAATTATGATTTTTAAAGAATACATTTTTATAAACAAAAATATCGGTTCATTGTATAAAGTTTTCCTTTCCTTTTTTGACTATTAGAGTATACTCGTGCATATATGTATGTGTATTCAAGTTTGACCCTCTTCGTGAATCTTCTTTAATGATACTTTCTTCCCTGAGACTCTTAACTAAAGGGTGATTTTTTTGAGGTTAGGATTTTCATGCATTAGTATTTGACAGATCACGCGGGATTTCAGACATGGTGTCAAAGAGAAAGATGCTCAGTATGCTTTGACATTTCATCATGAATAGACTTACTAACGAGCAACGCTTGCAAATCATTGAATTTTATTACCAAAATCAGTGTTCGGTTCGAAATGTGTTTCGCGCTTTACGTCCGATTTATGGTCTACATAATCGACCAAGTGAGCAAACAATTAATGCGATTGTGACCAAGTTTCGCACTCAGTTTACTTTATTGGATATTAAACCAACCACACGAATGCGTACAGTGCGTACAGAAGAGAATATTGCGTCTGTTTCTGAGAGTGTTGCTGAAGACCGTGAAATGTCGATTCGTCGCCGTTCGCAGCAATTGGGTTTGTGTTATTCGACCACATGGAAGATTTTACGCAAAGATCTTGGTGTAAAACCGTATAAAATACAGCTCGTGCAAGAACTGAAGCCGAACGATCTGCCACAAAGTCGAATTTTCAGTGAATGGGCCCTAGAAAAGTTGGCGGAAAATCCGCTTTTTTATCGACAAATTTTGTTCAGCAATGAGGCTCATTTCTGGTTGAATGGCTACGTAAATAAGCGAAATTGCCGCATTTGGAGTGAAGAGCAACCAGAAGCCGTTCAAGAACTGCCCATGCATCCCGAAAAATGCACTGTTTGGTGTGGTTTGTATACGCTGGTGGAATAATTGGACCGTATTTTTGCAAAGATGCTGTTGGACGCAACGTTACGGTGAATGGCGATCGCTATCGTTCAATGCTAACAAACTTTTTGTTGCCAAAAATGGAAGAACTGAACTTGGTTGACATGTGGTTTCAACAAGACGGCGCTACATGCCACACAGCTCGCGATTCTATGGCCATTTTGAGGGAAAACTTCGGAGAACAATTCATCTCAAGGAATGGACCGGTAAGTTGGCCACCAAGATCATGCGATTTGACGCCTTTAGACTATTTTTTGTGGGGCTACGTCAAGTCTAAAGTCTACACAAATAAGCCAGCAACTATTCCAGCTTTGGAAGACAACATTTCCGAAGAAATTCGGGCTATTCCGGCCGAAATACTCGAAAAAGTTACCCAAAATTGGACTTTCCGAATGGACCACCTAGGACGAAGCCGCGATCAACATTTAAATGAAACTATCTTCAAAAAGTAAATGTCATGGACCAATCTAACGTTTCAAATAAAGAATCGATGAGATTTTGCAAATTTTATGCGTTTTTTTTTTTTAAAAAAGTTCTCAAGCTCTTAAAAAATCACCGTTTATAAGACTAATATCATTCCTATCAAAATTCTAAAATGTTTTTTGAATTATTATGAGCATATCTACAGGTGGATCAAAATTATGCAATTTATTTCGTATACCTATTCATTCGTATTCTTCATTATTATTCATTGTACTTCTATGACATTTATACCCTAAACACGTTTTTAAGCGCGGATATTTTGAGGGATTTAAATTAATTAAAACTTAAAAAAAGTACCTTTTCACGTTAAAATAATAAACTTGCTATATTGTATCCTATTTCGCTCTTATACGAGTACATCATTGCTAGAGCAACATGAATACTTCATATTTAAGTTTGACTCCTTGATGAATTAACATAAATTAATAAAATGTGACATTTGCTTTTATAGCTTAATCTCTCACTTTACCCATCAGAGTAGCCTTCCAGAGTACCATAGAGCAGAGAACCTTTGCGTCAATGGAGCATACTCGTACTTATGTGGAATAAAGGGATATTTTAATCCTCAAGGTAGGGACGAAGCGAGGAGGTGCAATGAATGGAAGGATCATCTTTCCGTCGCATACGCCTCTGCGCTCCGTTGTGCCCTTTTAACATATCGTTCAAATGTCAAATGTACGGCGTACATTCGCTCAGTGCTAAGTTAATATTGAAATTGAATATTTCGTCCGTTGTGCAAACATTTAGCAGCTAATTAACTGGCCATTATGTGGTTAAGTCATTAGGTCAATATTATACACAAATCTACCGCAAAACTATATTTGTCCCGTAATCAACCACCATTGCATCATCATTGGCATCCCCCATTCCACATCCGGATCCGATTGTGTGGCTTTGGATTGGTTGCGGAGGTTTCCCCCATGCCTACTTCCGTTCTATATATCTATGTATATCTCATGTGAGCACGTGAGCTGTGCATGTATAAAAGCAGACTTAAATTACCATCATACACAAACCCCAATAATATTCAACTTTGTTTTTTTTTTATTATTTTGCAACAGAAGAAGAAGGGGATATTAAGTGAAATTAATTTCATTATTTTCATTTTCATTTTGTTTTGTTTTTTGTTTTATTTCATTTTTATTTTGCTTGCAGGGAAGGACAACAGTCCCCGGAGGAATGGCATCGTTTGTATGGCAAGTGTTCCGGAAATGAAATTTATCACATCGTTCTTGGTGATAGCCGCTTTTTCGGAGAATACGAAGGGAAAAGCTTTACGTATGCCAGTTTTCATTCGCATCGAAAGTAAGTAATACCATGTGCCAACAACTACGTCTACGAGTGGATGTACAAAACATTTTTATCTCATTATACTCTTTTAAAAAAATATTTCTTTCTTACTTCTTGATAAATTGAAATCTCCATATCCACTTAGTGAAACAGTACCAACTACAATAATGTCTGACAGTCAATTTGTGTCAGAAAGAAATGTTTATTGATAGACTTTTATAGCCTAGAGCCCTAGAGTACTTTAAAATGATAAATAATAATGTAAAATTAAGAACGAAAAAACAATTTAATGAAAACACAGAATTAAGATCTTAGGTTATTCTTGAATTTGTTTATAGTTATTTAAAAATTGTAATAAATGAGTGTAAAAACAGTTAACTTACATAATCTTTTGCAGAAAATCTGTAAACTCTTGTGCTATGTATGTAGAATTTGAAGGTTTCTGGTCGGTTAATAAGTTCTGGAAAAAAATCTCTATGATTAAATATCAGACAATAAATAAAAACAATTTACGTACTGCATTTGCATTTTTCTTCTGTTATTATTTTTCACAATTTGTTTCTATTGGATTTACTATTCCTACATTAAATAATTCAGTTAATTCACTAATGGCCAATTCCTTGACAAAGTTCTAATTTGAAATTTTGTTTGTAAATTATTTAAAACTGGAAAATTTCTCCACTTTTTATAATTCTCATAGAATTTTTTTATTGAGTTTCAAGGATTTAAATTTGGGTTTTATAAACAAAAGTTCTAACGAATAATTTAATTTTAATCTACTGCACCCGGTAGAATATTAGACAATCAATTCTGACATTCTTTCAACAAATAATATTGAACAGATTTGTCAATAATTTCTCTTCAATAAATAAATTGTCGAATTGAATTATTTTCTGTTTGGTATTTGAATGTTGTGTTTCCAATATTATTTTGTATTGTTTGTTTATTTTTTACGTTTTTATTTGGTTTTAACAACTTTTCGACCACTAACTGTGACGAGTTCTTTGTTGTCACTGGGCTACATAATGTCCGCAGTTGGAATGTCAATGAAATGTAAGGTTTCACAAATTGACATTATTTCCATGATCCTTGTGTCTACTTTGTAACGTCTATCGACTTAATGTCTGTATGATCGACTTGGCTGGGAGTGGGGGTGAAGGGGTCGCGTTGGCGAGGTATTATTGGAGTGTTGATTGATTAACGCTTATTGTACTTACCGATAAATGTATATCGTTTTTGAAATAAACTGTGACCAATTGAAATTTATATAATTTTAATTTTCGTACACATAACGACTTTTTGAGATTTGAGGCTTTTTGGCGATATCCATATCTTTTATTTTCTATTGTACAGTCTTAAGGTTTATATTCAATATGACTGCAAAAGATAATGTCTCCGGCAAACTTTCAAAAAGTCAATAAAATAAGTTTAAAAACAAGTAAAATACTTTTTTCTATGTGAAAAATCACATTTTTTACTTCAGTAGATATATTTTGCGTGTTTAAAAGTAAATAAAACGCATACAATATTTGATTATTGGTTTTAAAGTTTGATCGTTGACATTATGTGTGAAATACTACTTCATTTAAATGACCACCACAAATTATTGCAAGCATCTATTATTTTAAGTTAATTGTCGACCACTTTTTGACACATATTGGGCGGCCATAAATTGACGAATGTTGGTTTTTTTAGTGCTCAAGAGTTAAAGGTTTAACTGCATAAACACGGTCTTTTACAAGTCTTATTAAAAAATCCAGCACAAACCGCATGATCTTTGTGGCCAGTTGATATCGCCACGACAAGACATTACGCGGCCAGATAATGTCTTTTGCAATAAAGCCATATTCGTTGGAGTTGTGTGGCATGTGGCACCGTCTTGTTGAAATCACATATTCGCCAAGTCGTATACATTAATAGGCAAAAAATGTTGTTCGTTATTATATGACCGCTCCGAATTGAAATCGTCGTTTTCGAAAAAGTAAAGTCCAATCACATATCCGGACCAAAGAGCGCACCAAACAGTGACTTTTTGTGGATTTAATGGCCTCCCTTCAATTACTTGAGGATTTTCAGAACCCCAAACACAACAATTTTGTGTCCCCCGCCTATTGCTCAAGCATCCATTAGATGTGTCTAGCAGCAGCGATATCTTCAGAAGTACGAACAAACCGATGATGCACAGGCCTTACAATATCTGTAATCAATCCAGTCTCTTCAAAGTTCTTCACAATTTTGCCAATTGCTTTCGTAGTCGTATAAAGTATGATATGTGGCTGAGGCAGAATCACCATTTTTGTGTATCAATTTATTTCTAACTCATGTTCTAATTTCCAGGCCCTTAGATTTGAGGGTCTAATAAATTTAATTTTTATCTCAAACTGAGACATAATTCAGAGTTCTTAGGCTTAATAACTTGATTAAGAAATTAGTTTGAAGTTAATTGAGTTCCAGTTTTTCAACAATCCGAGTTCAAGGAACTAGAAATTTGTCAAGAAATTATAATATAGAATAGAAACGAGCTTTATCGCTGAAGATTTTTTGACTATAAAGATAAGTTTTTAATTTGCGAATTGAGATTAATTTCAATTTCAAATTCTAAGAAAAGTCAGACCCCAAAGAACGAAAGCTTGTTTGTCAATACATTTAAGAAAAATGCAGGATATATACACTAATTTAAATTTTTTTTTTGTGATTACAAATAGTGAATGCCTAAGAAAACTATTAAATACAATTCTTTAAGACGTTAGAATCAGTCTGATAAGTAATTTTCTACCTCAATTTTCAAAAAGCCAACCAAAAATAATTTTTTTAAACAATGAGACAAACAAAAATGTATTTACTGAATTCAAATTTAAGTTTCAACATAGACGTTTGATAGAACAAGCTACTTAAAGTTCCTTAAAATGTATCGCTTACAGACAATTTTCAGAGATAAATAACCTTAGCTATTTATTCTCAATAACACCTTAATTGATGTATTAACAGCAATCGAAAATAATCTTAACATTTCTTATACAGTGCTTGTCACGTTTGTGTTTTGAATGTTTTTATTTTTTCTCCTCGATCTATGAAATAATTTGCACTCAGGAATGATTGTGAGTTTTAAGATGTTAATGCTTGGTGTTCCCCACCTATTCTGCATTAACTTTTTAGGTGTTATAGTTACTTATATATAACAAAGCACTCAATTTGTTTGAACTCTATTATATGGATTTCCGATTTTCATATTTATGCGATTCTTTGAAACTTTTAATTTGTTGATTAGAACTTATTTTAAATTTAAAATATTATGTTGCTTTCCAAAAAAAAAAATATGTTTAATATAAAATGTTTAAAAGCAATTCGTGTCTAAACATTCATACACAAATTTGCTGTAGAGTTATTTTTTGTAGTATTTTGGTTTCAGACGTTTCAAAATATATACATTCGGTATTAACTCTCGAGTTGAAGTTTCGATTCAACTATCGAGCTCTTTCAACGTTTCCAGTCTATGCATTCTGAATTTTAAAATGACAGAATTAAACCCCGTTGAATAAATTTAAACAATAAAGTGTATTGTCTCCCAATTGAGGACAAAAATGTTTATATTTTCAAACAAAATTTTATAATTCCAGATACGGAGTTGCCTTAGTTGGTGTTCGACCAGCAGAATTACCTGAATTCTATGAAGATACGATATTATTGAATCCTGGACCTAGACATATAATGAAAAAAGACGATACGTGTTATTATATGAGCATAACAAAAGAAGAGAATTCAGCTTTCGTTGTAAACCAGAACCAAAATCAGAATGCCGAAACAGCAAAAGATGGTTTGTATAAATATATTAATTCATAATTCTTACAAAACGTTAATTGTTTTTAATAATACAAAAAAATATAAGTTAATTTTTAAAGCTTAGTTGTTAAATTTAGGAAAATGTTCAGGAGTGAAAATCTATTTTCAGATGCTCTTTTTTTTAATTGTTTGGACACGGTTTTTGTACTTGAAAAACAAAAATTAGTTGTTTTTGTATTGTTTTGGTTTTCAAAAGTGATCATCAGCACCTTCTGATAAAATAAAGTTTCTTAAATAAGAATTCAATTTATTTGATAAAAAAACGTTTTTATAGTTTTAGAAGGAACTATATTACTTGTTATAAAATTTAAGCCCTTGTGTTTTGTTGGCTTTAAAGCTTTGAATATTGTTGATATGAAAGCCATATTGTTTTTTTTCTTCTTCCTGTCCATCACTGTGTTAAATTTTATAAATGTCTTCTGCTCGTTTCAACAATGTTTAAAGAGAAGATTGTCACATTTTAACTATTTTGATTTTTATGTTTTATTTCAATAAATAATCTCTTCATTTTTACATATTAAATATAAAAATTGCTTAATACAATACAGATAAAGTAAGGTGACACTTATATTGAATTGAAATTGTTAAGTGACAGTTGTGGATTTAAAAGTTTTTTTTTAGTTATATTTATTGATTTAATTAATTAAACAATCATTTTTGACCATAAAGTTGGACCCTAAAATTATATAAATTTTTGTATAATGTAACTTTTTCTAACACAGCATTGATAAGGTAGCTACGTTAGGATTATACAAGTCTCATTATTCTCTTCAACCAAATAATTGAGCTGTTTGAATTCAAACCAATTTTTAATTTGCCTAATTAGGACAACTTCATTGGACTTTCTAAGCAGAACACTAACTGAATACACTGAAGGAAAAATGTTTCGATTCAGAACAGTTACTTCCATGTAAAATAAAACGGTGTACAAATATTTGAACAATAAGTACATTAATTTATGGAACAAATAGATAGGCTAATTCAACCAGTACAAAGATTTTTGTAATCAATACATAAATTATGTAATGACTGAATATTTGTTTCTAATGCGTACATACAAAGTTGACATACATATTTTAGATCAGTTGAGTTAAATCTATGTTATATGGATGAAAAATATTCAAACTTATGTAATGATTCCATAAGGTATATACGTACCTAATAAATAAAACAATTAACAGGTGAGCCCTTAGAATGTTGTAATTTATATAATCAACATATAAACTTGGGGAACGAGTAGAAATGCTGTATTTTAAAATACTATATTTTCAAAATTCTGTACTGTATGGTATATATTCTGTATTTTAAAATACTGAAAATTTTGAAATACTGTAACTCTATAATACTATACAATGCTGGAATTTGGTGCAATTTTTTAATACAAAATTAATGTACAAATAAACGGTGATTTTTTAAGAGCTTGAGAACTTTTTTAAAAAAAAACGCATAAAATTTGCAAAATCTCATCGATTCTTTATTTGAAACGTTAGATTGGTCCATTTACTTTTTGAAGATAATTTCATTTAAATGTAGACCGCGGCTGCGTCTTAGGTGGTCCATTCGGAAAGTCCAATTTTAGGTAACTTTTTCGAGCATTTCGGCCGGAATAGCCCGAATTTCTTCGGAAATGTTGTCTTCCAAAGCTGGAATAGTTGCTGGCTTATTTGTGTAGACTTTAGACTTGACGTAGCCCCACAAAAAATAGTCTAAAGGCGTCAAATCGCATGATCTTGGTGGCCAACTTACCGGTCCATTCCTTGAGATGAATTGTTCTCCGAAGTTTTCCCTCAAAATGGCCATAGAATCGCGAGTTCTGTGACACGTAGCGCCATCTTGTTGAAACCACATGTCAACCAAGTTCAGTTCTTCCATTTTTGGCAACAAAAAGTTTGTTAGCATTGAACGATAGCGATCGCCATTCACCGTAACGTTGCGTCCAACAGCATCTTTGAAAAAATACGGTCCAATGATTCCACCAGCGTACAAACCACACCAAACAGTGCATTTTTCGGGATGCATGGGCAGTTCTTGAACGGCTTCTGGTTGTTCTTCACTCCAAATACGGCAATTTTGCTTATGTACGTAGCCATTCAACCAGAAATGAGCCTCATCGCTGAACAAAATTTGTCGATAAAAAAGCGGATTTTCTGCCAACTTTTCTAGGGCCTATTCACTGAAAATTCGACGTTGTGTTAGATCGTTCGGCTTCAGTTCTTGCACGAGCTGTATTTTATACGGTTTTACACCAAGATCTTTGCGTAAAATCTTCCATGTGGTCGAATAACACAAACCCAATTGCTGCGAACGGCGACGAATCGACATTTCACGGTCTTCAGCAACACTCTCAGAAACAGACGCAATATTCTCTTCTGTACGCTCTGTACGCATTCGTGTGGTTGGTTTAATGCCCAATAAAGTAAACTGAGTGCGAAACTTGGTCACAATCGTATTAATTGTTTGCTCACTTGGTCGATTATGTAGACCATAAATCGGACGTAAAGCGCGAAACACATTTCGAACCGAACACTGATTTTGGTAATAAAATTCGATGATTTGCAAGCGTTGCTCGTTAGTAAGTCTATTCATGATGAAATGTCAAAGCATATTGAGCATCTTTCTCTTTGACACCATGTCTGAAATCCCACGTGATCTGTCAAATACTAATGCATGAAAATCCTAACCTCAAAAAAATCACCCTGTATGTATACGGGACCAAAAATCACCCGAAGAATTTTCTCTCGAAGCATCGTAAGACTCATCTTTCTTTGATTGGGTCCAGGCCTCAGCGCCATAAATGAGAACCGAGGTGATGAGTGTCTTATAGATGGTGATTTAAGATGCTCCAGAGAAGACTTTACATCTCAATTGCCTTCTAAGTTCAAAGAAGCAGCGATTTGCCAGATATTCTTCGTTTGATTTCAGCGTTCATCAGCGTATCCGAGTAATTGGATGGGCCTTTGGAAGATTGTGCCTCTAGTGTTAACGGTTAAGTTTTGCACAATTCTTACCAGAACGATATTGAAGAATTCGCATGACAGGCGTCGCCTTGTCTATAAACCTTTTTCGACATCAAATGCATCGTTGAGATATTTTCCGACCTTGATAGAGCAGCGTGCATTCTCTATCGTCATTCTTCAAAAACGGAACTCTTCCCTAGGATTCTGTCATACGCCGCTTTAAAATCGATGAAGAGATGGTGGGTATCGATTTGTAGCTCCTGGTTTTATTCCAAGATCTGCCGTAGTGTGAACATTTCGTCGATAGTGGATTTTCCTGGTCTGAAGCCACATCATCGGGCATGTTTTCTGCACCATATTTTGCAAATGAGTTGGTTCATGCTCCCTACCAAGTCATCACGTGCTGTTTTAAATAGTTCGGCAGCGATGCCGTCAGTCCAGCAACTTTGTTTGACTTCAGTTTGGATATAGCTTTCTTCACTTCGTCGAGGTCAGATAGACGGAATTGTTTTTCTGCGCCGCCTTGATTGAGTAGTTCTTCCTCCTTTACCACGGAATTCGGTCGTCATCACCGTTATATAAGTTGGAGAAGTGGTCTTTCCATATCCTCAACATAGACTGCGGTTCTACTACGATGTTCAACTGATTGTCCTTACAGGCTTCGGTTCGTGGCTGGGACCCTTGGGAGTTTTTTTTTCCTTTTGGTAAAACTTACGCACCTCATTCCTGTTATGACATGCCTCTATCTCCTCTATCGCGCGCTTCTCATGCTTTCTTTTTTTTCATCTAAGAAGCCGGTGTTTCTCTCTCCTCTTCTACTCGTAGAGCTCGCGAGCAGCTCTGGTCCTCCTGTGCAGCGCCATTTTGTATGCCTCTTGTTTTGCTGCGTGCGCTTGCCGGCATTCGTCGTTAAACCCTCGCTTTCGCTGTTGTGGCCGTGTGAAACCCAGCACTTCAGAGGAGGCATCTCTGATGGCTGGAAGGCAATGTTGCCACTGGGTTCCAATGCTTAATGCAGGCAACATAGGACTCCTTAAGAGGTTATTAGAGACTCGATCGGAAAAGGACATGGCAGTCTCTTGCCATTGTAGCCTTCTAACGTCGAATCTTTTCACAGTACTTTCTTATTTTGGCTTGGATCGGGATATCCGTAGCCATACCTTGGCTTTTGGCTACAACGAGGTAGTGGTCCGAGTAAATGTTGGCCCCTCGGAATGTTCGGATATCCTGTATACTGGAGAAGTGTCGTGCGTCGATCGCAATGTGGTCAATCTGGTTGACGGTTGATTGATCAGGAGATTTCCATGTTGCCTTGTATATATTAAGATGTTTGAATTGCATCCTAGCTACCAGAACATCTCTCCCCGCAGCGAAATCTTTCAGGTTGAATCCGTTGTCGGAAGTGGTGTCTTGCAGGCTGTATCTCCCGATTGTGCAACCAAATATGTCTTCTCTTCCCAGCTTGGCGTTAAAATCTCCTTAGACAATTTTAATGCCATAACTAGGTCACTGCTCATATGTCTTGTCCAAGAGCTCGAAGAATATGTCTTTGGTGTCTTCATCTTTTTCTCCTCTGTTGGGGCATGTGTGCATATTAGGCTTATGTTGGCGAATTAAGCCTTGATGCGGATTGTTGTGATGCGCTAGCTTACACTGTTGAAACTCAAGACTCTTAGCATGAGTCTAGTTCCAGAACAAATCCACATCCAAATAGACATTGTCTTTGTTCTAGGTAGCAGACGCCGCCGTAGTATACATCGCAGTCTTTTAGTTTGCGTTTGCCTTGTCAATTTCATCGCACTTCTTGGATAACTGTAATATCTGCGTTGCAGCAGTTTAGGGCTTTCGCTAATTGTTCGGCTGCACGTGGTCTGTTAAGGAACCTAACAGATCCGAAGTTCATTGTCCTTATTTCGTTTGCTTGGGTTATCATCAGTAAATCTGTCTGTACCCGAGGCTTGTTGTTGCTTCGCAACTAATGTATTTTTTACGTGGTCAGGAAGTCACCCCGACGACGGCACAACCCCCAACTTGGGCTCCGAGTAAGTCGTAGAAGCCCTATAAAATGTTCACTAAGTACGAGTATTTCAACCATACTGGATAAGGAGAGGTGGCTTAGTGGAAACCACTCTCCCTCCCTTTCTCGTTTGCTGCCCCCAACAACTTTCCACTGGGGTTGGAACTCAATCTCCAGTTGAGGTACTAGGCACCCGATGTTCACCATGGGGAAGTGAGAGTAGCAGTTGATAGACACTGGTGGATTTTGAGAAAAACCTATGGATGCTTGGGTATTTTCAAATACATTATTATGATGCATACAGTACTTTACTGATTACTTGTATTCATTACATAAAATATGCGAATGTTGTTTGGATTTTGTCTGTGATCATTTGTTTATCCACAAAATCCTTAAAAAATATAAATACAATACAATGTGAATTCACAAATTATGTACACAAAAATGTATGCGATGAGTTTATACATTTGTATCTTATAAAATAATTTTTCTAAACTGGCAGCTTTATTTTGCTTAAAAAAATATTTTAATCGAAAAATGTCAAGCTCCTTATAATTTAACGTTAGATAAAATATATTGTTCTATTTTTCGATTTTTTTTTTCAATTTCACAGACAGAGATTAAAAACCAAATTTTATGCACACTCGAACATTTCAAGCATTTATGTTAATTTAATTCAATTATTTTATATGCTAAATCCACAACTGAAACTAATAAAAACAAAACCATGTTTAAACTTAAAAAATAATAAATTTTAAAAATTAAAAAAAGAAAAATTAAACCAAATCTATATTAATATCGATTAAATTTAGTCAAAACAACAACAATAAACAACAACACCACCACCATGACCACATCACACCATATGGCACCTGTGCCGTCCGTTTGTGTGCGTGTGCCCCATAGTCCCAGTTTAGATTCGGGGGCGGGTACGCCAATAAAAAGGCATCATTCAGACAGTGACTTTACAACACTATTTGTGCGTGAGTGTGCTGCTCGTTTTGCCATCTTCTCATTTATTTAATCAAACAAAAATATTTCTATAGCTTTTTATGTAATCCGTAAATATCTATCGCACATAATATCAGCTTTAAGTCTCGCTTTATAGTTCGCCGTTTTCACTTAAAAAACATAAAATATTTACTGGTATATGTCTTAAAGCATGATTTTTTTTGTTTACTAATTTTATCTGCCAAGCCTCTTGACTAAAACTTCCAAAACAGCTTTTTAGCCTTTAGGTTCAAATTTCAGTTTTCATTTCATTTATTTTTTTGTTTTTGAGACTGAAAAGAAAATTTAAATACGCAATGCATGACATTAAAATGTAAGCATGGCACAAAGATGAAAGGATTTTTGAAGAACAATGGAATCTATATACTTCCTACACCCCAATACCTGCATCCTTCCTTGCTTCCTTCCTGCTTTCCTGCTTGAGTTGAGCTCTGCTGAGTTGAGCTGGGCTGACACCCTCGAAAAATCATGACTGAATTCATATCCACGTTTTTAGCATGAAGTCTTGTTGAATTAATCTTAAACTCCTTAAATGTTTTCAATGTGCTTGAATATTAAATATTTAACTGTGGATTGGGAAATGTTTGTATGTGTGTGTATTCCAAAGTCGAAATTAGAATGAAATTGAAAAGAGACCTCTTTTCAGATTCATTTGCAATTCAAATTGAGTTTTGGAAAATTAGAATTTTCTTATTTTAACGTCTTAAGGGAAGTTTCGGCCATTTTCTATACCAGACTGGTCTAAGAGACGCAAAAGATTTTATTTTTTCTTTATTTTAATTGGTCTGATTGTATCTGTATTATGAATGAAGAATTTTAAACAAATATATATGTATTTAGAGTGTGTGTTCCGTCCTCAATAAATAATCACAAAAATCAACACAATATGATGACATTGACGAGGGTTTTTGTTGAAAAGGCTTGGGAAGAAAAATCCTGTTGCGATTTCTTTCGTTTTCGGAATCCATATGTTTCCTTGTTTATATTTTATTTTATCAAGCTGATGAAGGATTTTACAAATAGATACTAAAACATATGTTAAATGCCAGCTATAGCTTGTACCATATATGTAATTGGAGTTTTTAAGTGTTTTCGAACCAGCAGCAGGAAAAGAATAAGGCATTTGGCTGGATTAATTTCAATGGAAACCCTTAAACCATCTTTCAACATATTTTAAGAAATCAATGATTATTTTTTATAAAAATTTATCCAATTTTGTAAAATTTAAATTATAAATAATACGTAAAGTAAATAGAGATTAATAAACTTTGTTTTACAAAAAAAGTAAAAAATAAAACATTACATGTGAAGTTTTTAAGGGTTGGGGCAGTTTCTTTTTAAAATGAAAAAAAAAGTATTTCATGTTTTGTAGAAAACGTTCCCAATATTGTGAATGGTTTTTGGATGTAGGTCGCGGATTGCTTAGATGATTTGATTTAAGTGCTTGAACCATTTTCTGATTGTAGGTATACCATTGGTATATCACGGAACTTTATAAAAAAAAAAGCCACAAATAGGATTAATATCACTTCGATATGGTCTAAAATTAAATTCAAAAATGTATGTTCTGACTTTAAATATAATGCTCATATCAGAGGCAGAAAAGTCGCTTCTTACATACTTAATTGTTTTCACTAGAGGTAGACTAGCCTTATCAATATGCATCAGATACCTCTGTTCGTCTACTTTTGCGACGCACTCTATTTTTGATATTCTGCAATATTGATTATACTTAAATTAAAAGGAACAATATTATGTTCCGCAGCAAGTTAAAGGATGGTAACCACATCGGAAAGAAAGAAGGAGTATTATTTTGTGTAAGTTGTTGCAAGTTCTTATTATATCTTTTGTTTAAAAGTTAGTATTAGTCCTCAGGTTTTTTATAAAAATTTGGGTTAAACCGGATTACACGTAGATATCACAGTTTGTAGTATTCGAGGGTAATTTGAATTTCGTTTTGAAGACATTTTTTTTTTTTAATTTTTCCACATCCTCGATCCCTTGATAGCCTTTACCATAAACAGGTGTTAATTGTGGCGTTGAACACTTTAAATTGCTGACTTTGCTACAGCAAGTTTTTCTTTTATACAAGCACTGATACTCAAGTTACTCAAAATATCCAAACCTATGTATTTAAATTCACTGTCAACTTCGATGCTAGTGCCACCGATAACTTTTTTTCAAATCCTCGAGTTTGTGTCACACCGAGTTTTGTGCCTAAATATCATTATTTTATATTTTGCAGGCCTAATTTTTAGATGCCATATACAGCGAACACCTTAAGCTTATTTTTTTGAAGATGAAGTATCACCTGGTTGTAAGAAACAATTTTGAAACTTGGTGTGCTAAAGATCGATGGTATCTTAGACTGTTTTGCATAACACTTCACCTTTCGTATAAAATAAATTACCAAATGTATGTATTTAATTTTATTTAAAAAAATCTGTAAACAAGATTCTGTAACGTCCACCGTTGACCCCCAAAAAGTTGTTCTCAATTTAATTTTCAGAAAGTAAAATGTGCAATATGTTCCACAATATTCCCAAAATTGTCCATTTCTGTGGATCCATTGGCTTCTCGACAATTTGAGTGAGAGTTTTCAGAGTCCATATGCAGGAATTTTGTTTGTGAACTCAAGACCCTAAGAAAAGTTGATAGTTGCCCAATTCTATCTGTTTTATGTGCCAAACATCAATAACCGTACGAAGACAGGAATCATGAGCATTGAGCATTGTCCACAACCATAACAGTCTCACTAACTATTTGCAGAAACTTGTAAACGACAGGCACGGTAAAGGTGTCTCTTATTCGACAATCTGTTCATAAGCATTTTTTCTGCTATACATAATTCTCACTTGGGAATTGACGTTTCAATATTTGCTTACGCTATTCACTGTATTTCACGGAGGTACAATTTTGAGCCGGAAACTAATTCCAAAATAAAATTTTATCCTACAAAAAACCATAACATGGCGTGCCTGCGTAAATTTGTGTTGCTGTGTAAAATTGAAATAGAAGCTAGTATTAAAAACACAAAAGTTAAAGTCAATTTTATACAACCCTCACAATGCAAAACAAGTAGGCTTTTCATACATTTAGAAAAGTCTTCGTTTCCTATACAATATTTATTGAATTTAGTTGTTTTTGCGTAAGAAAAATATGAATTTATTTCTATTTTTGTTTTGTTAAACAACCATTGACTTTCAATTAAGTTGAACTTTTGACTTCAGCTCAGTTAGTCGTTTTGATATAATATTTTAAGTTAACATAAAAAGACCACAAAATGTAAGATTGGAGAATTGATTAGAAATTAACTTCTTAAGTCCACTTTATTCAACTTTATCCTGAATTTATTTAAAGTCAAACAGCTAACAACTATTTAAGATTTTCGGAACAACAATTTCAATTCTTAATTAAAAGAAAAAATAATGATTACCACACTGTTTTTAGTATTTAAATAATTTTCTGGATCCTTTGTATTCATAGCTTATTCTAAAAATGTCTTCACATTGTTTTGTAAACGGATATACAGAAAAGGACAATATTTGCTCACTTTTCAACATCTTCTAAAAACATACGTACCAACATTTGAATAAAATTGAAATTTTAAATGAAAACTAATATTTCATCAAAACTATTACTTAATTTATCCATTTGGATCTAAATTCCATTCCAATAAATAGGATTTCTTATTTCCATATTCAATATCAAAACAAATTGAATGTGACTCTTTTAAGCTTTAACCTATTCTATACAAACGTATCTATATATATATAAGCAATTTAGCACTTCATAGGACCAATTTTCTATCATCATTGAGTCATTGAGTGTAATGCTTTACTTTACCATAGACTTTTTATAGAATTTTCTAAATGAATTGAATTTATATATTTCTTCGATCGCTCTTAAGGCAACAAAAAAATGATAAAGTAAACCCTCTTTGCAAAAATATGATGAAAGCCTTGAGGTCAGATAAAATAGATGGGAGTGGTAATTATAGGAATATAAGAAAATATACCCAAGGTACTATTGAAATATATAAAACCATTGAACTGTTCGATTTTTGAAAAACCAACGAAAGGACTCTTTTGTATATGATTTTTTGTTTTTCTTTCGATGAAAGGGATTTGTTTTATAGAGTTTTAGAATTTAATACGTCTTAAGATAAGAGAAGAAATACCAAACGCTTATGGATATGCTCAATGGAAAATAATAAAACGTAAATTAAATTAGTTTAATGTAAGACCTTTCACTTTTTTCCTCCCTTAATTATTTTTATTAATGGTGATGACTTATAGCTTAATTTGTTAAAAATGCTTGAAAATACAAATGTTGGTTTGATTAGGTTACAATTCTATGTGAAACAAATGCATGGTCTAAGCTTGCTAAAAACAACTGCATTTCTATCATAACTTCCTCCTACCATATTAAAATTTATCATATCATCCATAACTAATCCAAACACCCTGAACCTTCGACACACACACATTTACTTAGAACAATAAAAAGCAGCGAAATACACACTAACAAAAAAATACCTGCATTGTGTCCTTGTATTAAAAATTAAAAAAAAATATTTTTTATTTTTTGTATACCTAAATCTACTATTTAAAAAAATTTATTGGAATTAGAAACTTTAAAAGATACGAAATAATATCTTTAAAATTAAATCTCAAAATTGAAATTGAAACTAATTTAGTTTAATACAAATTAATCTCCCTGTAGCTTAGAATTGAATGCATCAAAATTATTAGTTAGATCGATTTTTATTAATTAAAAAAATATACATAAACGCATCACTTGCTTTTGATTGTGTGTAATTGAATTTAAATCTTTTGTTTAATTTTATTGTAACAACAATCATCATCATCAGCATCAGATAATCCAACTTCTGTGATAATAAACGACGCAAAACAAAACCCCAAGGACACAACAGTTACATCGACCAATGCATCGTTAGCGCCGACAGCCACAACAACTGCCGTGACTGCCTCAAATGTACCACTTTCGATTGGAGTTGGTGTCGGATGTGGTCCTGTTGGTGTTGGATTGGGATTGGGTGGCGGTGGAGGTGGCGGAGGCACGGGTTTGGGAGTTGGAGGAGGTCCTGGCAGCGGAAGCAGTGGCTCAATGTTAGCGACGGGAAATCATTTAGACGTGCCCCAGCATCAAGGCAACCCTCATCTTCTAAGTCCAGATGTTTTGAATCAACGACGGGGTAAGTATTCTATGATTTTTAAATTAGAAAATATCATACAAATGCCAACAAACCAAACTTACTTCAATTTTTCTAAAAATGAGAAAATTGATTATATGTTTTGTTGAAGCAAATTTAAGGCTTTAATAAAACATGAAATCCAATTTTTGTGTGCCATTATATTGAAATATGTAAATCATAAATCAATCAAAATAATTATTTTTCTTAACATTAGAATGCAGTCAGTTTAAAAATGTTATGCAGAAAGTAAAAACAATTCTTAGAACATTTTGGAGTTTTAAAATTTTCATTTCCCTCATGGACCCAAAAAACTTTCGGAAATACTACTTACATTTTTGAAAAATATCTACTCTTTGAGTGCATGGAAAACAGCACTTGTCCAGCTTGTCCCTATAAAAGGCGAATCGTCTTTCCAATTGCATTTACGTCCCTTCTTTCCAAGGTCTTGTAAACGCTGATTAATTTTCAGCTTGAGAAATATCTTGAAGACCAAAACCTTCTTAATGACCGGTGGTATTGGTTTCATAGAAATAGATCCACTGGTGATCTAATGGTTTATCTCACCGAACAGTGAAACAAATCTTTACATCGTTTTTGAGAAAGTAAGATTAATGCACTTCATATTTCAAAGCAATTTGATAAAGTTTGGGAGTTTGGTACCAAGCTCCCTTATTGAAAATACGTGCTTTTGGTTTTGATTAATCTCTATTTTGTTGGGTTAGAAATCACCTTTGGGATCGTTCAATTCAAGAAGTATTGTCCAAAACGTCAAACCCAATAAGTACCCTCAGCTTTTCATATTTATTCTTAGATTATCAACCTTGTTCTCATTAAATTCTAATCTTGACAACTTTGTCCAATGAGGAGTAAAAGATCGTGTATTATTTAATTGTGATAAGTATTAAGGTTCTCTCCAACGAAGAAAGAAGCTTGTTACCCCTTCTGATCTGATAATTTACAAAACTTTTATTGATCCAAAACTCGAGTATAATTCTAACATATGGGCTGGTGCCCCAATAATACTTGAGTCTTTTGGATAGAATTGAAAAGAGAGCTCTGAAATGATAGAAGATTGTTCTCTTACCTAGACCGTTAAACACGGCCGGAAGGTCTCATGCCTATCATTTTCTTATCGTTATTTGTACAAACAATGTCCTATAGTGAAATAGCCAGTCGTATTCCCGATCTTAAATAATAAAATAAATAATACCGTAATAGGAATGTTCATCAGTTTACCCTTTAGCCCGATTTAGGTCGTAGTGTTGAGTACAAGGATTCTTTCTTTTGCTGCACTACACGAATGTGGAATGCTCTTACATGCTCAATATTTCCATCTTATGACAATGTGCAGACATTCAAAAATATTGTGAATCGGTTTAACATCCTCCTCTCCTAATTAATGGTCATAATCATTATAAAGGTATTCATAACCCCTTTAGTGCGCGCACAGTATTAAAAAACAAGAACAACATTGACTTCGAACTTACAAACCTTACGTTTAGTAAATCATTGTAGGTAACATTTGAAAAAATTGTAGAAAATATTAATTGATATTTTTCTCTAAACAAAAACGTACTGAAAATACTACGAAATTGGTTTAACCTCCCTAATTTCTCGATACTCACACTAAATAGCTATGAAAATTTCGAAAAACAGAAATAATTACGAGAGCATGTTTTAATTCAAACAAAAAGAAAAAAACAATTTGGAGAAAAGGGCAGGTTACAGTTTCAAGAACATAAACAGATAAATTGCAAATCTTTATGAAGTTATTAATATTGATAAAACTTTAAACAGTTGAACGCAACCACTTAAACTTTTGAAGAAAACAATTTTTTTTTTTTTTTTCAAATTATCATATTTTTGAAAAAAGTTAATGTTTTTTTATTTTTCAATTTCTCGATTTTTTTCACATTTTAATTATACAAGATTCGAAAAATGTGAAGATATTTTTAAATTACCACAGGAAGTTATTGTTATACGTCCGATTTGTTGTATTGACATTTCTCGAGAGTCGAAATAGTAGATTTTTAGAAAGATGTTCGTACGTCCGTACGCTTGCTACGTTTTTTTTCGTCGTCCGTAGCTCAAGAACCAGAACAGATATCTACTCCAAATAAATTTTGCTATACAGATAATAATGCAGATCATGGTTTTTTTACCATGATTTTCGACTCAAATATCTTTTAAAAAAAGGTGCAAATTTTGGTTAACCCTAAATATCTCACGAACCAATAACGCTAGAGACTTGAATTGAATTGTATATTATATATTTTAACGTGATACCAAAGCAGTATATTTTTGAAAAAAAATCCAATACATAATTCTTTTTATAAACCAAAACATCTGAAAAAAAATGTGCTACCTCGAAAATTGTATGAATAAAAAACTATTTCATTTCCAAAACAATTTTGTGCGACGAATAATATCATTTTGAACATCTGGCAAAGTTTTGATAAAATTGAAATTGAGAGTTTTTTTTATGAAACATAAAAACCTAAAAAAACATTGGTTAAAATTTAATTTCGACTCAAATATCTTTTCATAGACTTGAGAAAATGGTTTCAAACTTATTTTATCTTATAACAAATATTGTTTTTAATATTAGCAAAAACTTCGAGAAAAATCGAATTAACAGTTTTTTGACAAAAAATAAAAACTTTATAGAAAATTTAACAAAAGTTGGTAAAAATTGATTTCCGACACAAATATCTTTTCAAAACTTTGAGATATTGGCTGAAAACTGCTTTTTTCTTTTAACAAATATTGTTGTTAATATTCATTAAAATTTTGAGAAAAATCGAATTGATAGTTTCTTTTACAGAAAACTAAAAACGAAAACAAAATTTAACAGATGTTGGGAATTATTGATTTTCGACTCAAATATCTTTTCAAAAATTTGAGATATTGAGATTATAATAAATATTATTTTCAACATTCAGAAAAATGTTTGGAAAAATCGAATGAACAGTTTTTTCAAAAAAATAAAAACCTACAAAAAAATTAATAAAAGTTGATGAAAATTGATTTTTGACTCAAATATCTCTACAAGACTTTGGCATATTGGTCTTAAACTAGTTTATCTTTAAAAAAAATTGTTGCTAACTTTCAGTAAAATTTTGAGAATAATCGAATTGACAGTTTAAAAAAAATAAAAACCTTGAACAAAATTAGTTAAAAATTGATTTTCGACCCAAATATCTTATCAAAAATTTGAAATGTTGGCTTCAAATTAATTTTGTCTTATATGAAATACTGTTTTGAACATTCGCCAAAATTTTGAGACAAACCGAATTGATGGTTTTCTACTACAACTTGGTAAAAATAGTTTTTCGACTCGAATATCTTTTCAAAAATTTAAAATATTTCCTTCAAACTAACTTTATCCCACAGAAAATATTGTTTTCGACATTCAGTACATTTTTTATAAAAATCCAATTATTTTCATAAAAAAATAAATCTACAAAAAATAGTACGCAAATTTGGTAAAAAATCATGTGCGCTTCTTGATACCTCGTGAAAAATAGAAGATGTTGCCTTCAAATTAATTTTATTCATCCAATTTGTATTTGTTTGTATAAGAAATAAAAACTTTTAAGAAAAAAAGAAATGCTACTAAAATTGGTAAAAATTTGTTTTCGATTGAAAATCTCGTCAGCAAAAATAGATTTTGAAATCAAACTTTTTCATCATATGCAAAATATTGTTGCTAATTTTTAAATTTTAAAATGACAACTTTTTCAACCCAACAAGAAAACCTTCAAACTTTTAATCAAGACAAATGGGCAGACGGGATGGGAAGTTATCAGTGTGGGTGGCATGCCAGCCTTTTTTTTTCTTTTTTTTTAATCAATTTTCATTTAAAGCTTTCAAATATATCATTAAATAAATGTTACAACGAGCTTTTCAAAAATCTATTAAAATTGAAATAAAAGGTTTCGTTGTGAGTTTTGGCTTTTCAAAATTCTATGGCTTTGAAAATCAAAAACATGTCTGGCATACACATTAAAATTGAAATTATAATAAGAGGTTTCGTTTTGAGTTTTGGGCAGCTGTAATTATTGAAACTGTCATCTTTTAGTATTTGGCCAATACAAACTACGCCATTAATAAAAATCATACAATACTTTTTTTCAAAATAAAAATCACTTCAAAAATGGTGAGCATTTTATAGTCCATTTTTCGAAACTTCTATTTTTGCCAGAAAACATTCCTGATCGTTCGTTTAATATACTTCTACATTCCTTAATACATTTTGTCTAACATGAATATTTTTATTGGTCAATATGTAGAAACATGTTAACTAATTGTATTTGTCCTTTAAACTTATCCACCTTTTGTTTGCCTTTTAATCACAACACAATGAACAAAAGTTTGTGTAATTCAAACGTTTGATGTTGGTACATTTCGTTTTAATTTCTTTTACCAAATCTTTTTGTAAAATTTGATGTTATTGCTCTTAAAGTCGTATAAGTTAGTATTCGAACACCTAATGTGTGACCTTCTAACACCAAATGAAAATTCCTATGAACTTTTCTTAGTTTATATTATTATTACGGTATTTTTGTAGTCATAGCAGTCATTACCATTATTTATTATTGCCATAGCCATTACACAAGCTTACTTAAACGACACAGGTTTTCTCGCATTTATACCTATTTTAGCCAGTATTTAGGCTTCATGAATGTAACTGCATCAAAGTCTACATATATCAAGAGTTAATCCTGAAATGACCCTAATAAGACTTTGTGGTTTGAGGATCGTAATCTTCTTATGCTATCACTTTTGAAAATTACGAGGAGCAATTGTTAAAGTTTGTGGTTCTTTGTTCCCATTGACAGTCACAGTACATACAGAATGATGTCTAGGATTAGAGCTTAAGAAACTTTAATATGATTTTGGAATTTTAAAGTAGCAATATAATCAATCAAAATCTAAATTTTCTAAAAGTACACGTACGCCCCAGTGTACCAATAAAATGTTAAATTTTGTGAACAAATTTAATTTGCTTGAAGGACTTTATCATTATTCCTTACAATATCCATTTAAATTGAATCGAATTAAATTACTACATAACTTCCAATTAACGGTACTCTATAGAAAGGTAATACATCGTTTTTCATTTTGAACTCTTCATTGCAGGTAGTCGCCGACCATCTATTCTTCCAGTGCCCGACATGTTTACCTCATCTTCATTTAGCATATCCGGCAATGACGATGGCGAGGAAGGTGACGAAAGTGAAGATGAAATTGACGATGATGTTCCTTGGAGATCTCCATCTGAGAAGATTGCGTAAGTACCCCGCATCCGCATGAAAGACTTGCAAAAAATGTGCATCATCATTCATTCAATTATATAGTATATACCACACAGTAGACGAGTAGTTGCTCCTTGTATAGTTGTTTCTTAATTTTGTACTTCTTTTTTCATTTTTCCTCGATGATTTTTTGTTTTCGTTGGTCTTAGTTTCTTACCCCCAACCCATTACAGTCTTATTAAATGATTTTTCTTCATCCTCTCCCTACGTATGAATATACACTCAGGTTCATTTAAATAAAGGCAGCATAAATATTTTATAAAACAATGATCCATGGGCAGGAAAATCGACTAAGTTCCAGAATCTTCCTAAAGAAAAATTAATTTAATTAAGGTTAACGAGTCAGGGTGCAATAAATTCATGAATATGAATAAAGGCAGTAAAAAAATTAAATTTTAAAAATGCATAATTCTTACGGTTTGTTATTATGAGTAATGAGATAATAAAGAATATTTTAATGTTTATTTATTACTGCAAGAATGGGATATGGAAGAGAGTCCTACGAAAATTCTACGTTACTATCGATATCTTGGTCCATGTCGCTAAATACTTAAACTTCGGAAGAGCTGATTTTTAACTTCCCAAAGAAAGTTATTGTAATGGGTCCGATTTGTCGAGTTGAAAATTTTGACATTTCTCGACGTTTCAAGCTCTCTAGAGTCGAAATAAAATATTTTTAGAAAGAAATAAAATTCTGAAAATTTTTAGAAGTTCGTACCTTCGAAAAGTTTTTTTGTCGTCCATAGCTCAAGAACAAGAACAGATATCGACTTTAAATAAATTTTGTTATACAGATAATAATGCAGAAAGATGCAAAAAGGGCTCTCAAGAATATTGCGTATGTGGTTTTCTACAATAGCAGTTTAAAAAAAGGTGAACATTTTGGTTCATCATAAATATCTCACACGTTACGAATAGAGATTTCAATTAAATTTTATATTAATTCAATTAACGTTTGTTTTTAAATACAAAAAAAAAACTGAACAACTATATATATCACATCAAATTATGAACACAAATAATTTAATCTCCAAAACGAGGAATAGCGTTTTCCAAATAATTTAATCTTATAAGAAATATTCTTTACATTATTCAGTGAATTTTGAGGAAAATGGAATTGACAGTTTTTTTCCAAAAATTAGAACCTACAAAAAATGGATAAAACGAAGTAAAAATTGATTTTGGACTCAAATAAATTTTCAAAACTTTGAGATATTCGCTTTGATATAATTATATTTTTCAACATTCAATAACAATTTGAGAAACATCGAATGGACACTTTTTTACAAAAAAATTAAAAACCTGAAAAAAAACATTACTAAAAGTTTTTAAAAATTGATTTTCGACTTAAATATCTTTTCAAAAATTAAAAAGTTAGCTTCAAATTAATTTTATCTTATTAGAAATATTGTTCTGAACATTTCAAAAAATGTTGAGAAAAATCGAATTGACAATTTTCTTAACAAAAATTGAAAACTAGAAGTTCGTAAAAATTTATTTTCAACACAAAAATCTTTTCAAAAACTTGGGATATAGGTTTCAAATTAAATTAATTTTTGAAAAAATATTGTTTTCAACATTCAATAATTTTGTATTTTTGTCAGTACACACTACACATACGGTATGTGATATACCCCCTTATGCACCAACAAAATTTCCTTATTCAATATTTTTCTGAATAGAATTTTGAAAGCTTTTTTAACAACTCATTATAATAGTTGTGGAGCAAATTTCCTTTCACTTTTAATAAAATATTAGTACTGACTTTATTTAAATGAATCGGAGTGTATCTAGTGTGTGTATGTGTGTGAGTGTGTTTGATAGTGTTTATGTGTGGAAAATTTGAATTTATCATGCATAATAATGGAACTTTTATAGATGTGTAGTCATTTTTTGCCAAGGGAGAGTATGGAGAATGAAAAAACAGAATAATAAATTACATTCAAAGGATAGGTTTATTCGTTTTCTGTCATAACACAACTATCCTTGTATATAAATATCTCCTTTTTGCAGGTCACATATTCCAGACCCCGAGCTCATTGTACTCACATCCAAAAACAATTTATTTAATTAAATTAGTTTTCGTCTTGAGAATTCATACGAGTACGAGTATACGAATACGATTACGAGTATGATTCTGTTATTTTTTTAAGAGACATCTTTATTGAGCTATTTTCTCGTCCTTTCTTTGAAAATTAAGATACTGTGTGGTGATAGTGATGGTTTAAGACGAACATCGTTGTGGTGATGGTGATCAAATAGCTTAAATGGAACTGCACCATCCCAATGATGACAGTCCTAGTCCTTAAAGCTTTACAGAAATGCGAGTCTTGCTTGATTTTATTTGAATTTAAAATTATTCGTCCTCATTTCGTATTCAAGTCACATACACAACGAGTAAAAAAAGGAGCAAATTTACAGAAGGATATGAAGAATGGATTTTGAAGTTTATTGAACCAAAACAGTCGGTTATGCTTGACGGTCGTATTCTGAGGCAAAACAATCTAACCTGATGTTTTGTTGGTCAGGAAAGGGATTTAAAAGAAGTAAAAGAACATGAGTTCAATGGTAACTGTTAAAATGGAACAAATGCTATGGGTATTGAATATTTTGTTATTTGAATTGAATATTTAAGTTTAAATGACTAGAGGCTGCTTGAATTGAACTCATGTGATCCCCTTTTAACGAAGGGCTGTATTTTGTTTTACAAAATAATATTTTGTTTGTTTCTTTTGTATGGCTGTGTTATGAATTCAAAGTTTTCTGAGAAGGTTTTCATAATTGATGATATACTCGAAATATGAGTAAATTTATTTGAAAGTATTAATATATAATATTGATACATATTCGAAATTCGAAAAAATAAACTTTATTGGAACAAGTTAAAGTTAAACTTGAAATAGACAAAGTTGCCCATACATCTTTTTACCTTAAAAAAAACTAAACTACAATGTTGTGCAGTGGCGTTCCACAAGGCAGCCTTGAAGGTCCTCTCCTTTTAACTTTTTTTAGATTCAGGATATAAGTCGATGATTTGACAATTAACAATTCATTTTATAATATTAACAGAATGATATATCTGTATTGACATGCATCTACTTTTAAATGATTGCTGAATAAATTTTAATTAGTTCACTTGCCAACATTTTTGGGAAACTAATACATTTTTAAATGGATGGATTGAATTAGAACCTTTTAAATTTATTGGACCTGAAGTAAGTAAAGTCGACAATACGCGGAATATGTTCCTTTAAAAAGGCTCTATAACATAAGAACTTTGATGACCGTGAAATCTTCCCATATCTCACTTTAACTTGACTCTACTAAGATTTTGTCATCACTCTTATTTAAACTCAATTAAACCTTGACACCTTTTGAGGTGTCAAACTTTTTTTTCAACTAAACTCAAAAAATTTAATTGAATTTATAAAACGAACGAAGTAAAAAATTCACAGATGGTGAAAAAAATGATTCTTCAGCTTTTAAGGGTACTTTCAGGATTGGGCCAACATATTATTAATCATGGCAACTCTTTATGTTTGAACTTTGTACAAAATGTTTTACGTAAGTTGGTAATCATTTTAACCTTTTAACTCACGAGCTAAAAAAGAACTTTTTTTTAATGTTTGTTCATTTTATTCACATAAACAACTTATTTAGTGGAATTAAACTTTTCAATTGACCACCAACCTTTTTTATTAACTTTTTTGTTCTTCGAAGTTTTTTTCTGTCTACGTAAGTGAAATTCTCTTCTATGATATTTACGCATGCAACTCACAGGTTGTCTATCAATTTCGCATTTATGTAGGAACTTTTTAGCATCAAGACATGTGTCACTATGGGTATTACAAAGGTATTTATCTTCACATCAAAGTTTAACTGCAAGAAGTTTCCGTTTTGGTATAAAGTTTGTTCGTATACCTTTTTTTAGTTTAGAATAAACAAAAGACTCGCTGGCTTTTATAAAAAGGAAAAAAAAGTTTTACCTATCACCATCAGTGTCACCATAACCATAACACCACACTACACTCCCTTACGTCTATTTACTATACCTACTTTGTGTACTTACAAACTCAAGGTTTGAACTTTACTCAAATAACTTTTTACCTACCTGAGGCTTGATGGAGTTGGAGTTGTAATTTTGCTTTTACCCGCACACCGCACTCTAAATACTTCAATATCCTTGTTCGTATGTTTAATGTTTTACATTTTTCATTTCCGGTTGACAGTTTTCCAACTGTCGTTCGCAACACCGGGGTTTAGTCAGAGGCTGTCGCTGTGTTGCGGTTTAACGTGTCTAATAGCTATCAGGATATTATTCGATAATGGCGTTCTGTTTTTTTTTTATTTTTCTTATTTCGTTTGCTTAAGGACTCATTTTTATTTCATTTTTTGCTTATTCCAGCGGATATTTTTTTTTTTTTTTAAACTTTATTTTATATAATTTATTTATTTATGCAAATGTTAATATATTTTTTCTTTCTTAAAATTTTCTGAAAAACAAAAATTAAATATATATATTTCATGTACCTAAACTGAAACCACTGAATTAAATAAAAAAAAGATGTCTAAGTGGTCATTTTCCACAATCACGAACCTATTCCCTCATAATGAGTTCCTCCGAGGACTCAAGTCGATTGTGTTGCAACAATCCTTTAACCGAGAGTAGGTTACGCATGCACAAAAGTTTTAGCTGTGATAGCTATAAGAAAATTTCATCTACCACCGATTCATCGACAACAACAATTGCACCTTCGTCGACAGCTACAACAATTACGACTGCAACAGCAACAACAATGACAAGTAGCTCAAAAAAAGCACCACGTCCAGTGTGGCATGCTGATTATTATCGGTAAGTTTTGGAACCTAATCTACTATACAGGAAAGTCTAAGTCATCATCATCAGCTACAGTTTTTAATGTGATTACTGATTATGTGAAGTTAATGGATAGTGATTAATAATATTTTAAAAATATAAGGAAGCTTTTTTTGGCGAATGAAAGCGCGCAAGGATCATCCAGTTCATTACATCACTAAATATTGTTGCTATTTTGTTTTATTCTTTTGAAATACAGTGTGTCTTAAGTAGAAAGGACTTAGGTAGAAAAAGTTAGAATGAGCTTCAATATTTTAGGAAACTGTATTTGTCAGTAAATGTATACGAAGCGTAATAGTGTTATTTATGTTAGACTTAAAATCAATTCAAAATTGTATAGCACTTGAAATGGATTTCCAACTTATTTATAAACTTCTTTTACATCAAAAAATGTACACCATAACTTTTAGAAGACCGAAAATTGTTCTTAATCATATCTTCCATCAATGCCATGCCCTGTATCGTTAAGCCTAAAAATCAGTTTTTTTTTTGAAAACACTGGTTAATAAGGTTTTCTTACTGGAAATAAAATTGGACTTTTGCAATAGGATTTGGTAGCCTTAATTTACATCTAAATTCAAAAGTAATGTATCACGTCAGGTTTTCAAATATGTAAGGCTTTTTGAAGGCATTTAAATTTAAGAAGTATCGTTTTTTTTTCAATGAAATCCGGAATGGTTTTCTAAATCTATAATCCTATAATATTCAATAAAAATACTTAAGTATTCAAAAATTATTTATAAGTTGTTAGATTTCACATGTCTTACAAGAATCTGAAAGAAACGCTAAACCGAAACGAAAATAGTAAAAATAAATTTTTGAATTCCTAATCCACGCTAAAAATGTTTCCAAAACGTATTCTTCGAAGCTATAAAAGTATTAAATATAGGGTTTACTCAAAACTTTTTTAAAGAGCCAAATAAAGACTTGTAACTTATAAGAATTTCCAAGAACAAAGTAAGATACTAAAATGATTTAAATTGTATCTGGAAGAGAAAGATTTGTCCTATGCAAAATTATCATACAATTTACTGTAAGGAGATACTTTGAGTCTTAGCTAAGCTTTAAAAGCATTGTTTTTGATTGTTTTAAAAAAAATTAAAGTAGCATATTTTAGTAACCTGATGTGATAGCAAAAATTAAACATTAATTCCGATTTGGGGCATCTTAATCCCTTGAAAAAGTATTGTTTTGTTTGTGGGACAGAAAAAACAATCGAATTTCGAAATTTTAATAATGCAGAAATTTTGGGCTCTTTGTGTTCTAATTTAGAGCTCTTATCCCGACTTGGTTCAAAAATCCCTTCCCCATCAAACAGCTTTAGGTTCCAAATTTAAAAAAAAACTGATGATGAGGGAATTTAGGGTTCTTTTGGGACCCCTTATTCACGTCGCAAAGTTGACATTTTTGGAGACTTTCTAAACCAAACAAAATTTAAAAAATCTAATGATGGGGTAATTTAGGGCTCATTTTATGCTAGTAAAGTGCTCCTATCCTGGCTTAGTTAATTTCAAAAGTAAAAACATTTTTTTATTGCATTACACTAACGAAAATTGAACAAGTTTTTAATTTGAAACTCAAAATTAAATGTCTGTGGAGAAATTCTGTACCCGACCCTTTGAAGAAAATAAAAAAAATACCATTCCATTAACGATAAGATAATTTGCAAACAAAATACCAGTTTCGTGTTTTTATTCCCACTGGTTTGTGCCTTACAGCGAAAAAATCAGTTTGTGATCACGTCACTCCCAGCAAACTGAACTACACAGGCTTGCTTAACTCATTTATATTAACTCTTATTTTATTTTGGAGATTTCAATCAATCATATCAAGAATTTCTTCTTTAAAATCAAAGTAACCTTCATCGGAATTCAAAATGTATCCAACCAAATTTGAATTTATTGATATTCGAAACCAAATTTGAATTTATTGATATTCGAAATAGGGTTTTACTAACATAGGAGCCCAAAAAGAACAATAAATTCCCTCATCATCAGTTTTTTTAAATTATGAATTTAAAGATTGAGGGAAAAGCGATTTTTGAACCAAGTCGGGATAAGAGCATTAAATTAGCACAAAAAGAGCCCTAAATCTCTGCATCATTACACTTTCGAAATTCAATTGTGGTGTTTTCAGCTTTACGGACCTAATTTTACCGAACAGTCTTATTGGGGATATGACGTTTTCATATGATTATTCAAAGTTGATTTTGTCTAACTTTTATTTTCGAATTTAAGCATTGAATAATTTTTTATTTCAAATATTTTGCTTCTTATTCCATAATAATTAAAAAATATAAAATTTTACACAAAATAATAAAAACTGTAACTAAAAAGGTCTATCTACAAAACAACGACGGGTAAGAACTCATAATCTTGCTTTGTCCGAACAAATACATGTTGCAAAAATTTATAAAAGCCGAAAAATCTTTGCTTCTACAAAAACATCTACTTCTTTAAGTTAAATCAGGTTTGAATACTGTCCTATATTTTGTGTAGGAAAAAAATTGTTTCATAGAAAGTGAATCTTTTTCCACAATTTTCCATTTGTATTGTTAATCTAAAAGTTGAACATTCATTCTACAGTGATTGTAGTTCACCTCGGAATTCGACTTATCCAGCTGTAAATCTATAAATACTTGTTGTATCAAAACCTACATTTTATATTAGGGTGTACGCAACTATTAAAATTCAATTCCAAAGTTCACAAAAATCATTTTTTGCGCTTTTTTGTAAATATATCATTTTCTATTGTTTTTTTGTTTTGTATTTATAATCAATATTGTAGAATTCAAAATGTTCTACAAATCTTATTCAAGGTGAACCGTTTTCGAGATAGATTGCGGAGAGAGCGTGGTCACAGAATCACTTCAGGTCAACCGGTGCCTCCGGTCGAATCGTGTATAGGTTTTAAGAAAACTTAAAGGTTGTCAATATACAATTATTTACACACTTATAGCTGAGTATCTCAAATTCCGAGATTCTTTCCTAATTTAAGCTTAAATGAATGGACTGATCTGATTTTCGAATCGAACATTTTGAAACAAAATAAATATATTAATTTCAAACTTTTACAACAAATTATATCCCTGGCTTGAAGTTCAACTATTGATTTCATAATGTTTGACGTTCTTAAATGATATTGGTGTTTAAAATGTCATTTTAAAGGACAGTCTCCTTGTTGAAGATATTATAATTTTAAAATAAAACAAAAATTGCATTAAAAGTGAAATTACAAAACAATTATGAAAATATTTTGTTTTGTCATATTCTAATTTATAATGCTATCTTTATTTCATTCATAAAATAAAAGGTTTTCTGTATAACTATTTTTATAGCGTGTATATTCAAAATACGTTAAATTTTATGATCAAGGAAAATATAAAATTGTTTTAGTTTAGTTTTTCTATCTAAAGACATACTGTGTTCAAAAGTTCATTTGATTTTATGTTTTCAGTTCCATTATTTATTAAAAAAAATTAACTAAATCTATACAAATTTAACACCGCTTGTTCGAAGCTTCAAATTTAATTGCTTAGCTATTTAAAATTTTATAAAACCTCTATTGTGATCTTAACTAAATAATTGAGTTCGATATTCTCGTTACCACATTTTAATTCAACCATAATATGTTTACTCTGCTAGTTTTGTTTAAAAAATACTTTCTGTTAACGTATACTTGCCTATATAACCTACACAAAAAGACGAATATTATTTCAAAGCTTCAAATTAATAAAACATGCGAACATCAAAATCAAAAGAACTACTGGATCATTTTTAATTGCGTGCAAAACAGCCCGTTGGAAATTTGCAACAAAAAATAAACACCGCATGCGTAAAATCTGCAACGTTTTTCAAAAACACTTGGACCTACATAATTTAACTCATGGAAGAATTTTTCAAAAAGGTTTTATTTTTAGAAAAAAACAAATTAATTAATGCTTTGTAATAGTGACTGTAAATAATATAAAAAATTAACATAAAATCGCTAAAATCTTAAATTATGGAGAAAATCTCTTCATGTTGTGTTTAATATTTTAAATTAATTCAAATTTAAAAAATGTTTTGTTTGGTTGTTTTTTTTTTCAAAGATATTTGTGCACATTGTTGAATTTTGATGCGTTCATTTTAGTTTAACTTGTTTGATTTTAAGTTTTGTGTTTGTTTTTCGTTGTTGTTCCGTTTCAGTTCTTTTTCCCTGGTTAACAAATAATAATAATAGATTCTTCTCATAAAAGTCTTATTTAAATTAAATTGAGGTTTTATTGGTTCTATTGTCTTCCTTTTTTCTATTCCTTTTGTAATTGTTCACAGGATCGTTAAAGGATTTCCACCAGTTTCACCATTCATCGGAGTCAGTCCGACTTTGTGTTATCTACTGAAGGAAAAGAAACCGCTTTGTTGTTTACAATTAGCTCAGGTAAATATAAAATGTAAATTGAATTAATTTCAAACTTTGAAACGTGTTTAACCACATCCATACAACAAAATAGAAGGTACAAAAATTCGAAGAAATTTAAATTACAAATAAAAAGATTTAACTACCTACTAAAATAAATGAATCCAAAAATCGTCCTTCACAATTATTTAAGAAGAGATCCTTCAAGCTTCTGAACCATAAAATGTGGTTTTTGAGGTTTTCAAAGAAATAAGAGTATATACGTACTTCTTTACCGGACAGTTAAGTAAAATTCATGCATTGGAAATACTTTTACTTTATATACAGTTTAGTTTGCTCATAAAAATAATTCTGCTTACATACTTTAAGTAGACATTTAGGTAATAAAAGCACTTAATATAATGAGTTGTATTGTACGAGTATAATGACTCTTCAATGACAAATCCCATAAGTCACGTTGTGTTTATTTAATCTTAAAACATAAGCATTAATTTAATTTTTGTTCCAATTAGTTAATTGAGTTTATAACATTCGTGTTGTGGTTAGACGTTGCGGAGTATGTTTTTCTTAATTGTTAAAAGGGTAGTAAATAAATTATTAAGATGAAGCAGATCATTTTATTCGAAATGTGTGTTTGAGATAGAATAAAAATTTAGTTGGAAATTATTTCCAAAAAGTAAATGCCCAGCAATTTGTTTCAATCTGAATCAGAATTAATTGAAAGGTTTTTCGGTAAGTAAATTGGGGAAAATATACAAGAAAACTTTATGATCAAATATGTTTTTGAATATGTGTATATCTTAAATTAACTAAACTGCGCTTATTTTTAAATTATAGAAAGTTAATAAAATGGCTTCGATTTGTCAAATTAAAAATTTCAAAATTTCACGACTTTTTAAGGTCCTTACAATCTAAATCAAAGATTTTGTGCGTTCGTACGTTTGCGACGTTTTTTTCTTTGTCCTTGGTGAAATTTGATTTTCGTCTCAAATATCTTTTCAAAAATTTGAGATTATGACTTCCAACTAACAAATTTTAAATTATAAGTAATATTGTTTTTAAGATCCCAAAAAACGTTGAGAAAAATCGAATTGACAGTTTTTTTTACAAAAAATAAAAACCTAAACAAAAATTAATAAAAGTTTATAAAACTTGATGTTCGGTTCTCGATATCTCTCAAATTAAAATTGATCCATTTCGTACTTTCTTTATATGAGAAATAAAAACTACTTTTAAGAAATGCTACTAAAATTGTTAAAATTGGTTTTCGACTAAAAATCTCGTTTAAGATTTTGAAATAAAACTATTTCATTATATGCAAAATATTGTTGGTAATTTTAAAATTTTTAAGAATAATTCAACTGAAAACTTTTTGAACTGAAAACTTTTTCAACAGAACCCGGAAACCTACAAACTTTTAAACACGATCTTGAGATTGAACTTATTTTATCATATGAAATATAAAATATTGTTGCTAACTGTTAATTTAATTCTTTTTAAAAATTAAATTGACGAAAAAAACCTACAAAAACAACAAAAAAATGATAAGAAATAGTTTTCTATTCAAATATAAGAAGAACATTGGAAGATGACTTAACATTTTGTATCTCCCACAAAATATATTTTTATTACTATTTTGTTAAAGTTTAAGAAAAATCCACTGATGGGCGCAGTTGTGAAGTCATCAATTTGGGTCGAATCCCAGCCATTTTTCAAATTGCAAACTTCAAAATGTTACAACGAAATGTTGTGACTTTCTAAAAATGGTAGCCAATAAATTTAAAAGTGCTATCAATATTCCCTTTAGTCTTGACAAACCCTTGCACAAGTCTCAAACACTTCTTCGTCTACTCCGTCACATTGCACCAAGTAGCTGCATTGATTACGAGTTTTATAGGTTTAAGGTTTCTATTTCCCAGGTCTTGGCTTTGTTTGCTGCTTCTGATCTTTAATGTTAATTGATTCGATGCCACTGCCAAAAAATGTATCTTTATTTCTATTATGTTCATTGTTCCTTAAAAATTCTTAAAAAATCCCTTTCATGCGTTCAAGTTTTGAACTGCATTTGGTTCTTTGCATTAGGCGATCATGTTGCTTAGCAGGTATTCTTTTGATTCATCTGCTCTTTTAAGAGAAAAAGTATGATCTATTTTTTTTTTCTAAAAATACAATCAAGCCCATCAACCAAAGCACTAATTTCAAAACTACACCCACTTTATCGTCGACTTCTATTACATTATAAGTAATGCTTTAAGAAAAAAGAAATGCAAATGCTTCAATCAGCGGTTGCAAGAGAAGAATAGAAATAGAAAAGTACAAATGAAACCATTATTGACACAAAATGCAAAGCAAAACAAACCAAAGAATGTATTTCACTTTTATATGTTTTTTTTTCAGGATCTCAGACAACCAGAAAAAGATTTAATATTTGCAGTATTTCAAATCATAAAACATATATGTATTACATATAACGCTGATTGTATGAACACATACGACCTTGACAACTTTGAAGTTTACACCCAACGAGCTATATTAAATTTATTTTGAGAATGGTTTCCTTAATTAACTATTATAAAAGTGCATATGTATGTCCAAAATACTAGTTTCTAAACTTGATCCTTTAGGGACGCTTTCCACATCCGTGAATATTCTTCATCCTGTGAAACGCTAAAAAACAATCTTATAAACCTAACTCAACATCAAAATACGGATGAATTTTACGTTTTCATTTCTATTTAAGATTTATCAACTTATAAAATCACCGTCACCTACAACAGATTCTCTTCCTTAACATCTATTAGTTGCATATGCGAGTATATGATAATTTACAGACAAATATTCAGATGTATACATTATGTACAGGTAGACATACTCTACACAAAAAGTTAAAGGTCAGGACTCAGGAATAAATTAAAGAAAAAATAAAATGCAAAACTTAGACAGACACAAGGATAGGTAAGAGGACAAGGATTCTATTTTAAACATTGAATAACTCTGTCAAGATTTTGAATTTATCTTTGGCTGTCGTAGTGGCTTTCGAATCTAAAAATAATGTTAGATTTATATTTTTAAAACACTACATATCCATATAATGTTCATTCTATAGATTGTAGGAAATAAGAATAAATGACTCTATAAAAATAGTATTTGGTTAAAAAACACTTCAATCGAACTTTTTCTTTATTAAAGAAAAGGAGTAAGGATCAGTTCTCTATAAATATTAGTTTAGAGTATTGTTAGTGATATATTCGAAAATTCGAAAAAATCAAATCCATTTTCTTCCCTTACCATTTGAAGCGAAGGTTAGTAATATCAAATTCTGACTTTCTTCGAAATTATTTGCTTTAATTAAATTTAAATCAGTCGTTTTGGGATAATAAAATGAAAAAAAACTTTTCTTCCTTGATATGGCCAACGATTAATACAATATTTCCATGAAAATGTCAAAAATAAGTAAATAATAATATTCAGAATATTTTTTTAAACCATTGTTTAAGTTTCATACACTTAAAATGTTTAATCACGTTTTAGAATATAAACATCAAAAATCTTACATACAAAAAGTGGAATCCAACAATTTGAAAAGTGCTTGCAGAATACCTCTGGGTCTATACGAAAACCTGTATGAGACTCAAATACTTCTTCGACTCCATCGCATCGTATTGATTCACCAGGAGCCAATGCTTTTGTAGTAGGTATTTGCTAATGCTTCCTGTTTATGCTTTAGAAATATGTATTCAAAGCTGAAAGAATAAATTGTAACATTGCATTTTCTTCCCATCAATGCACCTTACCAATCAAGCTAAGTATTTCTTTTTGATTCTTCGCAACAGGCGACCATATTTCGTAGAAGGTATTTTATCGCATTTTCTGCTTTTGATTTATGATCTCCATTCTATTTTACATTCCTACTGCCAAAGTGAACGAAACAAAGTAGGTATAGGATTAACCACGCCCACTCCCATTTCAAACTGTTATTATTACCTTAACAAAAAATACAAATAACTACCTTACAAAAAGGAGGAGACAAAAAGTCACCTTCTTCTCAGCATGATCGCCTGGTACATCAAAATGAATCTGATTTCTGTGAAGTAGCCTGTTCAAAATTGTGATTCGAAGGACTCTCAAAGCACTTTTTAAAAAGCATAATTAAACTAGATTCGAATTTTGTATAAACAAGTATTGGAAATCTTTCTTTCAATCGTTTACTACTTACAAGTAAATTTAATTTTTTTAATTTTACTCACTGTCTAATTTTTTGGTCTTTTTTATGTAAATTTGGCATTTTTTTCATCGAAAACACTTTTTATTAAAAAAGAAAATAAAATTTTAAAAGAAAATATTCGACACCTTGTATATGTTTTGTTTATTGTCACTTTTATAAAAGGGTTTTTCAGTTTTGAATCTTGGCACACTTACAAAACACCACGTCATCCTCGGTTCCAACGCTAGTCCACAATGACACTTCCTATGTAAACTCGATTGATAAATCCAATTTACTTGCAGCACATTTTGCTGTTAATTCGACTCTACCGGATAGTGTCATGAGTCCTCCTGTCCCATATGATTCTATGGGACGAATCTTCTTTCGCACTCGTGCAGTCGCAAGAGTACTGAAAGACCTTGACACACACAAATCCGCTGGGCCGGATAGTATTCCCCATATTGTTCTGAAGAGGTGTTCTTCAACGCTGGCAAAACCACTGCATAAGCTTTTCCATTTATCCTATTCTACAGGTCTCTTCCCGAGTGGATGGAAAACTGCATTTGTCCAGCCTGAACCTAAAAAAGGCAAATCCTCCTCCCCCTCAAACTATCGTCCAATTGCACTTACGTCCCTTCTTTCTAAGGTCATGAAAACGATGAATAATTTTCAGCTTAAGAAATATCTTGAAGAACGGAAGCTTTTTAATGACCGACAGTATGGCTTTCGTAGCAATAGGTCCACTCATGGTTCATCTCACCGAACAGTGGAACAAATCTTTAAATCGTTTTGGAGAAAGTAAGATTATTTCACTTGATATTTCAAAAGCATTTGATAGAGTTTGGCACCAAGCTCTCTTATCGAAAATGCGTACTTTTGGTATTGATGAATCTCTTCTTCGTTGGATTATAAATTATCTTTCTAACCGTTCAATACAAGTTGTATTGGATGGTTTCAAGTTTGAAATTCATAAAATAAATGCTGGTGTCCCCCAGGGCTCCGTTTTGTCTCCGACTCTCCTCCTTATATTCATAAACGATCTTTTGTCTGTCACTTCTAATCCATTAAACTGTTTCACTGGCGACAGTACCCTCAGCTTTTCATATTCGTTTCTAGATTCACATCCTTGTCCTTCGGATGTGGAATTTCAACGGCAGCGTATGATAAGCTCATTAAATTCTGATCTTCGATTCAATATGTCGCCAAAAATGCTGCCAGGTGCTTAGGGTTTTTCTGACGATGCAAGAAATTTGTCACCCTTTCTGATTTGGCTATAATCTCAAAAGTTTTCATCCGTCCAAAGATTGAATATAGTTCACATATCTGGGCAGGTGCCCCCGTTATAGGCGACAGAACTATAATCGAAACATTTACATCGCTAGAACACCGCAACAATGTTTCATGCCTTTCGTTGTTCTGTCGAATTAGCCAGTTGCATTCCACCCCTTAAAAAATTCAGCCGTAATACTCGCACATCTGCACTTCTTGGAATGTTCATCAGTTTACCCTTGAGCTCAATTTGGGCGTACTGTGGAAGTATAAAGATTCTTTCTTAAATCGCACATCGAGAATGTGGAATGCTTTGGCCAACTCTGTTTTTCCCTCCTTTGATGTTCAGAACTTTAATACCAATGTGCACCAGTATCTCCTTTAAAATTATTCCCTATTTTTCTAACGCTCGCACTGTGTTTAAATATAAACATATAAAGGGTACTAATAATGTCTGGAAATGACCCGAAAAAAAAGTCCCCAAGAATCTGACGTGAGCTCTAGCGGCAGTTAAGAGAAACATGGAGATTGTTTCAGTTATTCACGTTTATCTCGAAAACTATTTCTCGCATCAAAAAATTTTGCTCTACAAAATTAAAACTCGTTAAATATTATAAAAAAGAAGATTTCATGAGTTTGTTTGTATCTGTTATAGTTTATAAATATTTCTAGTGGCAGTGAAGAGAAACATATGTTTTTTTAGGTTTTTCGGGTTTATTTTGAAAACTATTTGTCGTATTAAAAAATAATCTTTTACAAAATTAAAAAATGTAAAAAATCAACACCAAACGGTAACTTTTTGAGGATGCATTAAAACCTGGTGAAACTCACGTGGGTTGGTGTCTTCTCATATAATTAATTTTGATTGGTAACAGAACTATTCATCCAAAAATGCACCTCGTCACTACAGATGATTTTTCGGGCAAATTGGCGTCCTCTTCCAAATGATTTGGGCCCAGTCAACTTTGTCATGGTAATGAACTCTGAGCTCCTGGGTAAGTTGGATCTTGTACTGTTGTTGGCCAACCCCCTACGTAAAATTCACCAAGTTAAAGAAGTCTGTGATAGACAGAGTTCTTGTGCACGGTGAGGAATAGACTGCCTCGGGTTCTACTGTACACTTTCACGGACCGTGGCGATATTTTTGGCCGATCTTGCGTTCCTTGAACGTAAGGATGCACGAGGTATCAAAATCTACTCGCATACCAACTGAAACAATCCTTTACGTATATTGGTCATCGATGCCAAACCACTTTATTTTAATATTCAAACTTCAAAACTCAAATACTTGGATATGATCTCAAGATCTGCCGCCTGGAATAAAATATCTAAATTCTAGTTTATTTGTTCAGCATTATAAAAATGTGGTGTTGCTTGTTTCTTGAGCCGGTAAATTTCTCAATGTGTTTCCGAATACCTGAATCTACCACTTATCAGTTTTTGTTTTCAATCTGAATGAACTTAGCAACTTTGCGGATAGTTAAAATTGAAACGAATTTGCGAGAAAAGAATGATTTATTAAATTTATATTAATAAATAATAAATATTTTTAAATGTAATCATCAAATAACTTTTGAGAAGTACAAGCAAACGAATTGAAAAGTTCCTGCAGCTTGATTTAGCTTCCGGGTGAGTCTTGAAGAATCGCACTCCATTCCATCGAATCGCACTTCATCCGTTGTCCTTATTATTGATTTTTTTAGGCGATCAAGGCCGTTTAGAAGGTGTTCGCTTATGCTTTGTTCTTCTCTTCTTAAATCGGAATGTAATGCTTATTTCGAAATCGATTTTTTCAACAATTTCTTAGTCAATAGCTTGAAACTAAATTTGATTCTTCGCACCAGGTGACCATGATTCGTAGTAGGTTTTTTTCGCTTTATGTTTTTCAAAAGAACAAAACAAAGAACTAGTTGTTTATTATGTGTAACTTAATCCCGATCACCAATACTACGGCAAGAGTAGCCAAACCACGCTCACTCTCTCCTGGATCTCATTATAGTAACGTTTAAGAAGAGAGAGAAATCTATTTGCTAAGGAAACAGAAAAGCAAAGCATGTTTGCCTCATACTTACGTCGAAATATTAGATTGTGCCTTCGGGATTTGTTGAAGCACTCAAAATTCATGTTCGACTAAGATTTTGTATTTAAAAAACTAAAATAAGTAATTTGCAGTTCCAATAACTTCACACATTGGGCCTTACTAATAATCAAACTCTATGTTGATTTAATATTAGTGAAATTGACCTTATGCTATGGACTATAGTATTAATAAATGAATTATGCTATAACTTAAAATTTAAGGCCGACTCCTTACAATAAACCATTTATGGTTTAAATTTAAAAAAAATGACTTAACATTTCTGGTTTATTATATGTGATCCTTACGGTATATGGTAATTTTCCCCAAATTTAACACTGTAAATTTAATTATTGGTAGGTTTCATCTTCTTTTATGGAGTTTTTTTGACCATTTTTTTTTCAAAACGATTTTTCGAAAACCGTAAGAATTGACAAACAAAATTTACAACCTTAAGAAAAGTTATATATTTTTTAATTTGTTTACAATATTTTAGTAAAATCAATAACTTAAATAATTTTGGTATTAAACTGTTACATAATAATTCAAAATATTTTAAACAAAATCTTCCTTATTTTTTTTCCTTTTTGGTTTCCTTATAAAAGTTTGATTGGACTAAACAAAATGAAAAACAACAAAAGGTACTCAAAGTGTCCTTTTTCTTATTGTTTGGGTTTCTTGGAAATTTCAATTTTGTTGTTTTGTATTGTTTTCAAAGAATGGCTTAAAATTGTTAGTATTTTTAAATTTATTAATAAATTAATTATATTTATTTCAACACCAGACAGAATTTTAATGTCTGATAAAGTTATACTAAATTATAAGAAGTTTACATATTTGTTTTGCTCTGAGTTTCTATTGCTAAAAATTAAATAACTGATTTTGTTAATATTTTTTGTTTTTTAATCTCTAACTTTTTTGTAGATCGTTTCACAATCAGAATGTCATTATTCGACAAATTCTGAATTTGTTTTTTCCCAAAGCAATGCATTTTCTTTAAAATATCGGGACAGTCGTTTTTTCTTTAAAGGACGTCAAATAAAATCTTTTTACAACGTTCTAAGTTGTTTTATCACTAAAAATACCAAATTTTTGCCAACATTTCAGCATTTATGATATTTTTGCACTAACCCATCTTGCATTACTTTATTTAAAACTTAAAAAAAAGCGACAATTAAAATGTTTTGAAAGAAAAATCAAATACTTAATTTCTGACTATTTTTTCTCTAAAAGCTTATTTTCCAAAATTCGACAGGAGGAATTTCCTGAGTCGAATTACTATGTAACATTTAAGTATTTAAGTGCTTTAAAAATGTTCGGCAATTCTTATTTCAAATAAAATTGCTGTGTTAGTCTTTAAGTGTTCCAAAATATCTAAAATATCAAAAAGTCTAAATAATAAATTTTCATTTATTTATTTCCTTATTTTTTTACTTTGATTTTAATAAAAAGGTAAATTTCGGTTAATCTTGAAAGATAATTTTATTCTCTTGAGTTTAAAAATTTAAATATCTGTAGTATTCGTGGCATGATGGTTGGACGTTGGACTGTCAAACTAGAGGTCCTGCCTATGTAATCTAAAGTTTTTTTCACGGGTACTGCCTCTTGCGAGGAATTGACGAATTCTCCAAAAGTAATTTTTGTCATGAAAAGTACTGTCTCAAACTACCCGTTCGGATTCGGTTTAAGACTGTAGCTCCCCTCTATCCCTGACAACAATACTCGCACACAGGAATGGTTGAGAGTTGTAAGTCACAAGGCCCTAGTTCTCAACGGACTGTTGCGCCTCCCAATTTTTTTATTTTTTAGATAAAGTATTCTAAGAAATTTAAATTTCATTTCGCATTTATTTAGCGATTTTAATTATTTGTTGCCATTTATGATTTCCTATTTTAAAATTTACTTTTTGTGCCTTTTAACCAAGTGGCTTTTTGCTACATACTTACTTCAAGCCCTTTTACCCCTAACATTTGAAGTTTTTTGTTGATGGCAGGGGTTATTCTATTGTAATATTATTATATAACCTCTTTAACACTTCCTGTTGTTTCTTCAGCATCAAAGGTTGATTAATTAAAAGAAAAAAGTATTTAAACTGCTTTTATTAATTTTTAAAATTTATTTAAGTATTTTTAAATTTCAAACGCAGTAACTTTTTAATTTTTTTTGTTTTTTGTTTTTAAAAAATAGGTGTGTGAACATTGTAGCTATCGAAACGCCAAAGAATATCAATGGCAAAATAAGACGATTATTTTAGCTGCGGATTATGCATCGAATGGCATTTATAATTTCATCATTCCACTACGTGCTCATTTTCGTTCAAAAACCTCGCTGAATCCAATAATTTTGCTGCTCGAACGAAGGCCAGATGTTGCATTTTTGGACGCGTTGTCATATTTTCCCTTGGTAAGTATTTTTAATGACTAAGATTGTACTTTTCTCATTTGTAAATAAAACAAATTTATATAAAGATTTATGAAGATATATTTTATTCCCCAAATTAAACTACTCAAATTTTAATCAACACAGAACAATTGGGCCTTCTGGAACAAATATATAGATTTTTTAAAAATGTTCTTGTCTAATAATTTGAAGTGCAATATAGAGTCATTTTTCTTTTTTAAGAGCTTTTCAAACTTTCCAAGAAGAAAACTTGTATAATATTTTAAAAATTGTATTTTGTCTTTAATTGAAAAAAGGTTTATTGGATGCTAGGATCAATTGACTGTTTAGATGATTTACTTCGTGCTGGAATCACGTTAGCTGAAAGTGTTGTCGTTGTCAACAAGGAATTATCGAATTCAGCGGAAGAGGATTCATTATCTGATTGTAATACAATCGTGGCTGTACAAAATATGTTCAAGTAAGTTTAAAAATTTGTCTTTTTTTTCAAAAGCGCAAAATTTTAATTTTTCAAACAAAATATTTAGTATTCTAAAGAATCAATTTTTCAATACCAAGTTAACGAGTTGAGCATTGTATTGTTTTTATTCCAACATAATTCTTCCTAAAAGTTTAAAAGTGCACTTCTCTGTCTTTCTACAAAAATTGTTAAGTCTATTTGAGTGTCTGTTAATCAACTTTTGATGATTAATAATTTGTCATTCTTTTAAATTAAATTTTTGAGACATTGAAATCATTAAAGAAATTAAATTTTGAAGTTTATTTTGTGAAGAAATGGGACAATTTGTGTGTTTTTTAAAATACTTTAAAGAAAGTTTTATTAAACTGTTCGTCAAAATTACCTTTTTTTGGGAGCACAAAAAAAAACAATACTTCTATAAAAGATTAAGGTGTCCTAAATTTGAATTTCAGATTTTAACTTTTTTACCACATCAACCTTTTAAAAATGCTAAAATCAATAAAAAACTGGGGTTTTAAAGCTTAGTTGAAATAAATTTTAAGAAGATTTTGCAAAGTACAATCTCTATGCTGTAGACATCATTTGGATGTCTTACTTAGTTTCTGGAAGTTCGCATTAGTTATGAGTCTTTACTTGACTGTAAATGAAGTTTTTAGCAAACCTTGCAATTAATACTGCCATAGTTTTGAAAAAAAAACGTTTTATAGTTAATTTTTAGTTCTTATTTCGACTTTAAACTTAAACTAATTGCTTTGGCTTGATTTCAACACTATTTTAAAAAGTTTTAAAAGTATTTCAAGAACTTGATATAAAATAATTGTTAAGACAACAGATTCGTTATAAAAACAAGCCTTACTTTCAAACCGGTTTGCTTTTTTCTGTTGAAAACCGTTTCAGCATTAATGATTTAACGTTTCTTTAAGATTTTTTTCAAATCTAAAAACAAATGAATACTATAAATATTTAAACTAAATATTAAAGAAAGGTATTAGAGATTTGGAAAACCATCACAGATTTCATTGTAAAAAATCAACTTCATAAATTTAGAAAACCTAAACAATAAGTTTTTTTTTTCGAATTTTAAAAAGTTATATCTCTGAGTAAGATAAGAATTAAGGCCATCAAAAGCCATTGGAAAAGATCAATTGTACTGCTAGTAAGAAAACCTAGTCGACCTTTGCTCTTAAAATTAAATATAATACCTTCCTTTCAATAGCTTGTTAAAATTTTGCGCTTTTTAAGTTCGTTTTATGTTTCATTATTTAAATGTTGAATAATAAAATTTTTAATTTTATTTCAATCTTATTGAATATTTCACAGATTTTTTCCAAGTATCAAAAGTATAACAGAGTTGTCACAGAGCTCAAATATGAGGTTTATGCAGTTTCGTGCTCACGATAAATACGCACTGCACCTTAGTAAAATGGAAAAGGTATAAAAGCAAATTTATTATTATTATTATCTACGGATTTAGAAATTGAAAATTAAAACTCTTTGGCTGTGTTTTAAAATTCGAATAGATTTCTTTTCTTAATTATGTTATTTACCTAATAGATTTTATTTGATACAAAATCCGCTAAACGTTCTTAATATTTTCATATAATGTTATAATTGTGTTTCAAAATTGAAATTAATTAAAATTAATAAAAAATCTAAATCAGAAAATACTAAACCGTAGGGATTTTTGATAAAATAGTGCACTGTTGTATATACGCACTCTTTCCATTTATTTAATTTGATACTAAGTTAAATTAAATTAGGGATTTGTGCACATGAATAACGTCTGTGCCTTGTCAACCTTTATTTATAATATTTCAGCCAATTAAAGTTTATTCAATTAGAAATTCACCACGTTCCGTTCTTGTTTTACATATCCGGGTTAACATTATCATTATCTCTCCTAGCACTCTAAATAAACTGTATATCTTTTCTAATGGGTATTTGAAAATTTTACAAGGTTAGATTAATTTTAGTTTTTCAGGTACTTTGTTTGTTTTTCAATTTGCTACGTGATATATAATGACGTTAGCTTGAAAATAATAATATTATAAAAATATATGTATATACTAATGGTCTATCCTAAATCAATTAGGCAGTTTTAGTATTAACATTACTATTCCATTTGAAACAAAGACGCCATTGTCATACCATTTCTTATCACTCTTTTGGGATAGGCATACATAGAATATAACTTTTGAGATTTTGTAAGTATCTCAAAAAATGCGTTTGAAATTAACAAATCAAATAATTGAATAGAAACTTGATCCTTAGAAAAGTTAAGACAACAATTTAAGGACAACATGTTTTTCTTTTGTGTGCAAATCAACCCTTTTAATTATACAAATTGGCTGCTATATGACCTTTTCTCCTTATTCAATCTCATTTGGTTTTCTATATTCCCTAAAACTAAATAAAAGTTGACATTTTGGTTATACTTCAGCATAAAGGCAAATATATTGGATTCTTTAAAAATATGCTATACCCATAAATGCTATTGAAAGTGTTAGAAATATAGTTGTTGTAATTCTATTTTTATTGTTTTTTTTTTTGGTAGTTTTAGTTTTCAAACTAAAGCATTATCTTAAAGCGAATTACAACAATAATTAAAAAGTGAATTTTTTGAGATATCAGATCATTGACCAATTTGGCAGATTCGTTCAGCAAGAGCATGGCCCCTTTCTATTGACATTGTACACGAGATTGCGAATAACTTTTCAGAAAACTTTATTTCAAAATTCACTTGGGAACATATATTTCTATGCTTGAACTGATATTATACATTTGTATGAGTATGTTTTAGTATTGTATGTGTATTTGCAACAAAATAGGGTAACGTCCAGCCCTTAAATAAGTAAAATTTTATAAAATATTAAAGACTTTTGTGCTCCATGAACAAAACCATAACAAACGAAATAAGGAAACTATAAGCAAAACAAGGGAAGTTTACTTCCTATTACTTGACTCAAAGTAAAACAAACCAGAAAACATAATTTAAACAAAAAAAAAAATATGTTTAAAGTTTTCAATTTAAAAACAAAAAGAAGCAAAATTTTACACAGGCAAGGTATAAGAGGTGCTGCGGTTTGAAGCATATAGCTAACTATGTTTAAAAATAAAAAAAAAACGAATGTGTGCATACGAAATGTCTGTTTTTGAGATACCTACCTTCGTGTTAGCTTTAGTTAAACATTATTTGCATTTATGAACACATACATTTTGAATTATTTTGTATGATGGATTTTTATAAAATTGTATAAATCTGTTCAACTTAAATTTGTAGACGAAAATAAGCCCTAACACAAATTCCATCGTAAAAGAAGTGTGTCGTATCTACATTGGTCTTGAGTATAGTTTTTAAGAATATTCTTACTTATGCTGAAATCATATTGGTTTGGGTTCAAATTTAAAAGTTAAGACATGCGAGTTAATGGCTCATGCATTATATAATTAATGCGATGTTGAGCAACATGTATCAATAGGAAACGAACATTTTTGTCAGCGATGGAGGGGAATTATAGTTTTAAGCCAATTCCGAACGGTTAATTTGTGAAAGCACTTTTCATAACAAGAATAACTCGCGAAAAAAAATTTGGATGTCTAAGACAGGGATCGCAAACGAACCCAAGACCTCTGGCATGAGAGTCCACCGAATTTTTTTGTATTCATTTTTATTCATTATTTCTTAACAGTGTCTTAAAGCTAGAAAACAAATTCATAAAACTAGCCTAATTAAGCATAACTTACAACTAACTTACTGAACTGAACTAGAACAACCAAAGCAGCAAATCTTAATATCTAAAATTATTTGTTTTTATTATTTTGTTGTCTTTTCTTTTTTTTATTCCATGTTTCTTTTAATTTTTTTTTATTTTTTTTTTTTTGAATTTTTTTTTGTGCCAAACTAGACCTTAATAAAACTATAAAACAAGTATGCAAGCCGGCCAAGGCTTAAAATCCCATCCCCACTACCCACTATCAAGTGCCGATTGAAACCACCAAAAGTGGTTCTCCTGCTTCACCCTATCAGTTCGGTCCCGTTCATATACAGCCCTACTGAATCAAAGGAGTTCTGCTCCGCCTTGCGTATGACATCTCGATTGTACAGGAGTCGCCTATCCACGATTCTTCGTGTAACCTGGTAGATTAGCAGAACTGCCAAACTATCCTGTATCAGACCACATCTATCTAAAAAGAGGAATGCCTCTGGTGGAATGAAGCATTCTCTAAATACTCGTCGTTCGGATAGACCGCCCGAAAATTAAATTGTTGGTCGAAGACATAACTCTTGCAATGTGACCTCGAACGAGTTTTATCACGAAATTGTCAATTCTGTTGCTTTTAGCCTCGTTGTATAGGACCTCGTTGGAATAGTTATGCACATAAGAAGATTCGGCTGTTCGATATAAGCCGGTACAGCGCCAGCGTCGTAAACACTGCCGCTCGAACACCCGAAACTTCTCCATCTAGGAAGGGGCAAAATTGAATCACACAGGACAACCATAAACGATCATTCTTATTAGAGCCATGTAGCAAATTACCTTTACTCTGGGGTCAAGCCGACTGCTATAAAACAGCCGTTTCGTCAGAGCGATGGCACCTCTGGCCCTGGTCAGAGCAGCATTTATATGTCTTTCGAAATATAAATACTGATACCAGTGTACTTCACTACACTTTTTCTCGCTAATTACTGCCCGTCAAGATCAACGATGACCATCTTGCGCCAATTCTTGCAAGTATCCCTCGTGGCCATAGACAATGGAGTCTGGAACAAAATTGTCTCCGACTTCTGGACATTTATTTTCAGTTTCCAGTCGTCACAATATCGCTGAATCTTGTCAAAATCACGCTGCAATAGAATTCTAATAACCTCAACCTTTCGGGCCGTTCTGTACGCAATTAGATCGTCGGCGTACGCAATTGCCTTTGTAAGACTACCTATCAGATCGCTGGTGTAAATGCTGAAGAGAATCGGCGAATTCACCGCTCCCTGTTGAAGACCATTTCTAATTGAGAATGTTGTGGTAGAAGTTACATTGCCACTTTTGACAACAAACTTTCTACCGTTAAGCATATCATAAAGTATACACAACAATGGCTGCTCAATTTTAGGTATAGACCCTCTAACCATACGGTGTCAAAGGCCTTTTCCAAATCAACCAAAACAGCGCCTGTGCATTGTTGTTTTGATTTATTCCATGAGATATCAGAAACGAGTTTAGACGCAGCATGAATTGTTTCATGACTCACCTTGAACCCGAACTGTTTACCCACTTAGCCTGAGCCCTATTGATAATCTTTTTGAAAACTTTGCTGACACTCGGAAGAAGACTTATGGACACAGAGTATTTGACGGGTTAGAGTTGTCCTTTCCCTTTTTCGGGAGAGGATGAACCACAGCGGCCTTCCAATGCACTGGATAATATGCATTATTCAGTGCATTATTGAAGAGTGTGGTGTAAATGTCAATTGCCTCCATCGGTAAATGTCTTAGTACAACGTTAGATATACCATCGACATTTGCTGACTTTTTGTTTTTTATTGAGTTCAAGATGAGCTGAAGCTCAACCTTCGTTACTAACAAGGTACTTGGTCATGTTTGCTCCGCGATTATGGCATTTGCCAAGGAATGGTCATCAAACCGCATGAAACCACGGTTCTCAGATCGCCATTGTCTCATATCATTTCGAATTTAAAAGTGATTAAGTAGGCCTCTGTTTTCCAGGTCGTGGTTGGGGTGAATTCATTCACATTCACCTTGTACACTTGCTGGAAAGCAGATCCCACTGCCCCCACTTTTTCTTTCGGATCTTCAATTATGTAAAATTCATCGTCAAAGATGGGTTCTTCTGGATCTATTTGCGCTGTTCTGAGTACGTCCCTGTTCTCTTCAGTTCTTTGGAGTTCAGACACGGAAGGTCACTATCGTTCTTTTTCCAGAATATCTTGTTGATTGTGTACTGTTTGATAGTCGAGTGATTCGATTTTCCTCACACTCTTACAATTACTTTGGGCGATAATGTTATGAGGAACATTGGCAGTAAACTGTATTCGGTCAGTGAGAAACACTGCACCGAATACCGCTTTTCTTTTTATGTCAAAATGTTTGTAAAAAATTTGACTTTACCTGTTTATGTGATGCAGGCCGACCCGGTAGGTCCTAATTGGTGGCACCTTCACTTTCTTGGGCTATGAGTTTCTGGTGTTTCTGCTGGTGCTGTTTCTGTTGCTGCTGCTTCTGCTGCTGCTGTTTCAGCTGTTGTTGTTGCTGCTGCCTTGCTTTAGTTGAGGTCGATGGACCCTCAGAAGTTGCTCCCGCCACTGCTGATGGCGGTTTTTATTTTGCTCCGCCTGTGTGCTCATGGTTGCGGGCTTTTGTTGTTGCTCTGTGGTTGTTGTTTTTTCTGCTGTTGTTGTTGCTGAGCTCGCTCCGCTGCTTCGTTTTGGCTTCGAGCTTCTTGTATCAGCCTCAGTTGACTGAGTATTGGCTCCATCTCCTTCTTAAGTTTCTTAAGGCTTTCTTCAATTTGCTAATGGTTGCCTGTTTAAGTCCACCGCACTAACCACGGGTACTACAAAAATCTAAATTTAAACAATTCAATAAATCAGGTGAATTAATCACACCAGTTAAAAGTTGATGAATATAGACAATGTACTTATTAACCTTTTGCGATAGAGGCTGCATTTGAAGAAGCTTTATCTGATGTTAATAAGTATAAAGTTTTGTTGAACAGATTCTATCCTATTTTTGTGGATCTCGTAAAAATGATTGCATACCTGGAAATCGTACTCAAGATGGGGCAGACCGAAGTTCGTATAGAGTGAGAGTAACATAGGGGTCCTAAAATTCTTTAGATCAATGTTTAACAAATCTTAATATAGAGTTGGCTTTGGTAACGATCAAATTATTATCGAATCTGCAATATTTTATTATCCGTCTTACTAGAAGCACGTTTTTTAGAGTTGGAGTTGTAACCGATCGTTAATAGGTTTAATGCTTTTGAAGATTTTCATATCGATATATCATCCGCATAGATTAAAATGTTAATGTATCTAGAACAAAGAAGTTCATCATTGAAAGGTAAGATAAAGAGTAGAGGTCCTAAATGACTACCCTAGGGAACTCCTAATTTGGCAATGAAAAAGTTAGAGAAAGAACTTCTGAATTACCTTAATAAGACCTATTTTGAAAATAATATATGATTCATATGATAATCTGAGGAAGAAATCGCGTGATGATATTATAAGAAAAGCTTTAGAAAAATCAGTGTAAATACAGTCGAGTTCTTGGCTCGTATTTGACTAATTATCCAAAAATTAAAAAAGATAAGTAATTGTCAGAAGTTTTTGCATACAATCGTGTTTTTGATTACATATTATATTCTTGAAAAAAAAGTTTGGGGATATGAACACCGTATTTTGCACAAAAACTCAGGGCATAAGTCATTTAAATGTCCAGATAACATAAGCACTCTATCCTCGTCAGTCTAACACTAGCAACATATTATCTTCGATTATTGTGCCCTTGAAATACATTAAAATTGTAAGGATTTTCATCGAATATCTATTTTCAGTGCTATGAGGCCCATTTTTACTTCGAAAAATATATGAGCGGTTGGTCCTGCATAATTTATCATGAATTAAAAATCGTTTGTTTTATTTAGCTGAACCGAAAAATTAATTAACCTATATTTTAAAAAAATACTTCATGTGGGCATAAATATCTTCTCCAAGAGAAGATATGTAATTTTATTTATTTCTCTTGTTTGTTATTTACCTTTGTAATTATTTATCTCTGCATGGTATGATATTCATTCATGAAGGTGAAAATTTTATCTTGGGTATTTAGTCAAAAGAAAACGAACAAACATAGAAACATAATCTGTACATATTTTTTGTGTGAGTATATTACTCTGAAAATGAATGTAATCAACTGAATTAATTAATTAATTAAAAAAACATTATTACTACACTCACAATGCGTATTTAAGAATTCCAACGAAAAAAAAACTCATTCATGTTCACTACAACATGACCAAAAGCTGAAAATAATGTATAGCCCAGGGTTTAAGTTTCCCTATCCGTTTCCGTTTCTGTTTCCATTTTTTTCTTTTGTTTTAGCTTAAAATGATGATAGTGAAACCACAAAAGTTTGACAATTCAAATTAATGTTAAGGACTTTAATTGGTTTCCCTTTAACTAAAGTTCTTCCTGTGTACCTCTTATCTCATGTTACGAATTTAATTGAATTTCGTTTTTTGGGTTGCTGTTCATATAAAATTTTCATTTACAGCGCGAAAAAGAACGTGGATCGCACATCTCTTATATGTTTCGTCTGCCATTCGCCGCAGGTGCCGTTTTTAGTGCGTCCATGTTGGACACACTTTTATATCAGGCCTTCGTCAAGGACTACGTGATTACATTTGTGAGACTTCTCCTTGGAATAGACCAAGCTCCAGGAAGTGGATTTTTAACATCGGTAATTAACTTAAGTTTTTTCTTTCAAAATTGGTATTTTAAACATTATTTTTTTTTTGTTCTTGTAATATTTTCAGATGCGAATCACTAAAGAGGACATGTGGATTCGAACATACGGCCGGTTATATCAAAAACTCTGCTCAACGACATGTGAAATTCCAATTGGTATTTATCGGACGCAGGATACATCCAATACGGAGGCGACACATGTGAGTAGTTCACCTGTAGACAAATGGGGACCATTTTCAGCCTTCGGAAAGCCCTGTGTGCGATTGCGACCATCGGTGAGTCCGTGAGTCCAAAGCGTGGTTTTACTTAAATAAAAACAACAAAATATAAATAAAAGCATTTAAAGTTTAATTAATATTTTATACATAACATTATACATCCAATAAATAACTTCAAATGAAAATTCAACTAACTATTTCGCTTATCGATTCTTAAAATATAAAAAACTAAATCAAAAACATTAAAATAACCAACAAAAATATCCACATTAAAAATTTAAACGTGTCCTTGAAATCCGCTCCAAAAACTATATTATTTTTAACTTTAAAGACAATTCTGTTTAACCTACTTATAGTATAAACCTAAGCACATAAAAAGACTAATAAATATTTTTCCACTCTTTTTTGATATTAACACACAATGACACAAACTAACCCCAATTAAATTAAAAATAAAAACAATAAATCCTTTAAAAGACAACAGAAAAAAAAAACAAAAATATTAAGTTCAATTTTTGTTCATTATTTTAATTTTGTTTAATTTCTTTTTAATTTATTTTTGCTTCTTTATATTTAAGGAAAAAATCGTTAACAGCCAAAATAATTATTACATTACTCTGTACTTTTGTAATCTATTATCTTTTCTTCTCTCTCTCTATTTTTTTTTATAAATAATCTTAAAATGATTCTTGGCTATAAAAATAAATAAATAATAATGATTTTTTGCTTGACTTTTTATTTTACAATATATTAAACAAATTTCACTTTTAACTACCTTTAACTTTTACTGCCGATCAATCTTCTATGATTCCTTGAAGTTTTTGTCTTCTTCTTTATCTAAGAATTTCTTTTTTACCTATTAATTTATATAGCTTATAGCAACTTAAGTTAACTTCGTTGATTAAAAATAGAAAAAAATGTAAATGACGACATTCAATATTATATTTTTATATATTTATATATTTTATTTTTTTTTTTAAATTTTAAAATGGAACAAATTTAAATACGAGTAATGTTTTATGTTTTAACCTATAAAAAAATCCCTCGGCAATAAAAAACAGTTTTGATTGAATAAAAAGGACAAATTGCATGGTCCCCAAAAACTTGGTATGACATGAAAAAAAAAGAACCGAAAAAATAAAAAAGAAAGTAGAAATTGCTCCAACATTTATCACCGTAAAGAAATAAACTTTAATAAGACGCCCATTTTATGAATAGCAAGTTAAGGGTGAGCCAAATGCAAGCGTCTTTTATAAATGCAATAAAATGAACAAAATTGAATTTTATTACAAAAAGCGAAAATTCTCACTAATTATGGAACACAAAGTCGTCAGTCGTTCAAGTCGTTGCATTGGGTGACTTCACAACAGTGCATTATATGCATCGAATTTTACAAGACGTTCTTGATTGTTTTGGATTGAAGTTCATGCATTGCTTGAATATTTTCGGGATCCATGACATAATATCAGTCCCTCCCTAAAACAAAAAAAGGGGTCAAATTGCTACTTCGAGGTAGATTATTTACGGTCACTTTGCCACGACAGCTGATAACACGATTTGGTAAACACAATATAGATTTTCAAATTCATATTTTCAATTTTAGTTTAAAAAAGTCTACAAACATTGCATGTTAGGCCTGTCATTGGGTGATACATTGCAAAAATAATCATTTTCGAAGGATAATGGTCCTACATAAAAGCGCATCGCCTTGTCGAAGTGCTTTGGTGGTTTTGAAGGTTTCGGTTGAGAGAATTTTCTAACGTTATCTTTCTCCAACGTCATCCCGATAAGTCGGTTCTGTGAGTGGAAGTCCAGATCATCAACCAAATGGATTTGTGCCCGTTGGTGGGATCGAGGAATTTATCGCCATTAAGCAGCTGGTCAAAATGATCCTTGATTTCCATGACTTTACGCTGCCCAACGGCATTTATCTTTCTTCTGAGCAAAAGGTTCTTATCCATTCTTTTATCGACATAGAGCTGGAGATCCTTGTCCTCAATTAACGAATCGCGGATTCGTATATGAAAAAAAAGCGAACGCCAACCCCTGAGGGGCTGGCCCAACGGTTCGACTTACGGAATAAATAAACGGTTATTAAATTTGACAATATATTTATTTAACGACTAATCAGGTCCGGGCTCACAATTGAACTGACTAACTTAAAACTAATTCCCTAAAATAACACCTAACGGCGTGCATCGATGATTGCTGCGTCAGCGACCTTGATACTCGTAGTGTCGGTGCATTCACCTCAATGCACCGTTGTCCAGAATATGATACCCACCAATCGTGGGAACTTATGAGAATATGCTGTTATGCTGAATTGGCAAATCATAGTCGCGCGTGTTGGCGCGAGGTGTTAACTCCTCCCCCTTTGAAAATCTACGTCCCGTAGATCAGTATTTTAAGATGAGATGTTAGGGGTAGGTAGCACCGGTGGTGGTAGGATTTGGATCTTTGGTAAGTCAATCTTCCTGTGCAGCTTGCGCCATATCATCCATACAACTATTGCCAATATCAGGAGGATCGTCACATCCGTAGCAGTATAGGTGTTTAGCCGATATGATAGGCCATTCAGGATCTTGATGTTCTTGATGCTCATGTCATGAAGGTATTCGATGTCCACTTTGTTCACTTTCAAGGATGTGTTGGTTAAAACTGGTGGAAGCGCTTGAAGCGATGTTGCCGTCAGGCTAACAAATGTTCTGTTATTTAGTCGAATTGATTCATTGTAGAGCTGGATCAAATATGTACCGGAGAGATCCTTTGATATGTTCTTGCTATATAATTTTCCTTGGAAGTTTGTGACAAATATCGTGTCTTCCTTGATCAGTTCCGTAATACTGGCTGTATTGGTACGAATTGCACAATTAGCGTGCCCTCCTTTAAGCAACCGAACTACGCATCCCTCTTCTTCCAATTTTTCTAAAGAGCTTTCATCACAAGTCGTCATGTTGCCCATACTAAGGCAGTTGGATATTATGCCATAGGTATCTTCATGGTTTGCTAGAATCTTAGAATAAGGTAGGTCGACTTGCTTTCCTCCCAGGATTGACGCTCTGGTCAATAACAAGTTGTACTCAGTCCTGCTGACTTTAGGCATAGATAGTACGTACAGTAGGATGGAATCGTTGGTATAGACTGATGGTTTACCAAATTGCAAAGCCTCCACAACGTTAGCATATGGTAAAGTTTCAACTTCGCTGATAAGCCTGTTGATCTCTTCATGGTCCAAGAGATTTGTATTTACGATTCCGCTTCTCGCCATCTGGCAGGCGCGAACAATTTCGTTTACATCTTCTTTCACCACTAATAATTCGTCCATAACGTTTTGCTCGTGGATAGCCCTATTAGACGATGACGTTTGGATTACGGTGCTGTTAATGACCTGGTTGATCCTTTGGGTGATATCCTTTGTTATCCTAAGGATCCTCTCGTTTATTTTGTATTGATGATTATTATTCTCGATTATGTTGTTCTCGTTTTTGAGCACTTCATCCCAATCTGCTGCGTCAGGGTTACCGGCCAACCATTTCCACGCAGAACCAATCCAATTAATCGACCTTTGCCTTCTATGCATTTTTCCTTTGAGCATATCGATTCGTTCGTGAAGCTGGGTAAGGTGATGGCGTGCCACGATTTTCTTTTCAGGTTGCTTGATTACAGCTTGGACAGCTAAAGTCATTTTGTTGAGCAGATCTTCAAATTCATCTAACCGGATCAAATGCACCAATTTGAAGTGTCCATCGATAATCCACCCTGGTCCTTCCTTTATTGTTACCATTGGGGACTGGTACTCGAAGATAGTGAAGCCTTGCACGGCCGTTAGGAATAATAAGCTATATTGTGTTTTAAATTTGTTACATTGGTTAAATATAAGTAAATCAGTTAAATATAAACTTAATAAGGAAAAAAATAGGTCATGAAAAGTTTAAAAATATTAATAATGTAATATCGTTATTAAAATATCTAGAAAAAATGGAAAAATTAAAATTAATATTCTGAAAAAGAAATGGTTATTAATTATGTAATAATATAGATAATATAGTTTGGTTTTTGTTTAGGCATGGTGCCATTGACCTTTTTTTTTTTTTTTTTTTTTTTTTTTTTTTTTTTTTTTTTTTTTATACATATATATTATAAAAAATTAAATTTTTATATATAAATAATTTTTTGCAATTTTTATGCAATTTTATGTATGCATGTATTTCATTAGTATGATGATTTTTGCCATACATTTAATAAATATACAATTTTTCTGCATTTTATTCATTTCATTATTCTATGCTTTGGCTTTGACATTAAGGTTTCGTTACCTATGTCATTTTATTAAATGTACTATTTTATACATTTTATGTATTTATTTCATTACATTTTATCATTTTATGTCTTTTTACATTACATTGCAAGGGTACATTTTTTTTTTTTTTTTTTTTTTTTTTTTTTTTTTTTTTATACATATATATTATAAAAAATTAAATTTTTATATATAAATAATTTTTTGCAATTTTTATGCAATTTTATGTATGCATGTATTTCATTAGTATGATGATTTTTGCCATACATTTAATAAATATACAATTTTTCTGCATTTTATTCATTTCATTATTCTATGCTTTGGCTTTGACATTAAGGTTTCGTTACCTATGTCATTTTATTAAATGTACTATTTTATACATTTTATGTATTTATTTCATTACATTTTATCATTTTATGTCTTTTTACATTACATTGCAAGGGTACATTTTTTTTTTTTTTTTTTTTTTTTTTTTTTTTTTTCGATGTGTGCTTTCTTTGTGCGGGTGTGTGTTCTGTAGTTAAATATTCTTTAATTGGGATTTGTGAATTTTTCTACCTGTGTCTGTTATAATGGTTACCTTGTTATCTTTTGCTACCACCTCCTTCCGATACAGCGGCTTATGTTTGCCCTGAATCCTCTTGAAGGATGTGTAGACTACGTCACCTTTTTTGTATTTCTTCGGGATAGATTTCTTTTTATTATGCCATTGGTTTTTGGCCTTTTGATTTTTTTCTATCTTTTCCCTAAGTTCCTGATTTACTTTTATCCGATAATTTGACATCTTTTGATAATTTACTCTGGAACTTCTGTTAAAAAACATGTCAGATGGTTTTCTGCCAGTGACCGAGTGAATTGTATTGTTATATCGATCGACCGATATGTGTATCAGCTCCCTTAGCTTAAGTTCTTTATACTCGGCTCTCAAACATCGAAAAATTTCGAGAACTGTTGAATGAAATCTTTCAACTTGGCCGTTAACCTCGCTACGATTAACGGGTGTTTGGTACATCTTTATGTCGAGCATTTTGATAAAGTTAATTATTATGGGGCTGAGAAAACTTTTTTCATTGTCTGTAACTAATATGCTGGGGACTGTAAAATAGTGAAGTACTTTCATCACTTTGTCCCTTAGATATAGAGAGGACTTGTTCCTAATGTGGAATAATTTAGCAAACTTTGAAAACTTGTCGATACATGATATAAACTTTTCACCCTGGATTTCCATAATATCCATGTGCAATATCTCACAAGGATAAGAGGGAATAGGAGTAGGCTGAAACATAGGGGTCGCCGGATGTCGATCATACTTGTTTGTAAGGCAAATGTCACAGGACTTTACATAGCGTGTTATTAAGCTATTCATTTTCGGGAAGTAATATCTTTCAAGGAGTTGTTCCTTGTTCTCTCGAGCATTTCTATGAGCTCGCTTGTGTTCCTTACTAATGAGTTCCCACACTCGATTCTCGTCTGTGACATCTTCAACAATTCTTTGTGTCAGCCTAATCTTATAGCTGGAAAACGTTTCCAAATATACCTTTTGCAGAAGTTCCATACAAAGTTCAGGAATTTTAATGCCATTAACTATATTGGGCCTAAGTTTGGCTTTAAGGACAGCTGTTAGGGCAACGTTATCTAGATACGGAGTTGAGAAGTAGTGTCTTATGTAACCGGGATGTGGTTCCTCCATCGAATCAAGTTTATTATCTGAAACCCTGATAATAATCTGGTTTCGGAAAACATTCAATGGAGCTTCCACATGAGGAATCAGATCCGTTGAATCCTGCTCTGCACTGTGCATTGTTCCACTGGCCGACACGGTTGAAGCCGATTCGACATCTTGTGATCCTAAGGAGGAAACCTGTTCGAAAGCTGTATCAGTATCGGATCTACCATCAGCGAAATTTTGTTCGGAAGCTGTGTCTGTTGAAGATGTGTTCTGTAACGCATTCACTTCACATTCTGTTTCAGCTTTAGCTGAGACAGTCGAGTGGTCGTTTACAATATTAAGTCTCGATAGTGCATCTGCTACCACATTTGATTTTCCAGGCTTGTAAATTAATTCACAATTATAGGAGGACTAAGCTCAAAATGGCTAACAGCCGAAGAAGGTGCAGCTGAGGAGGCTGACGAATTTGTTTTTCCTTCGACAGCTTCGATTCTCCTCTCAAAGCTTTTCAATTGGGAAATCAAGCTACTGACTGCCCCAGTCAATTCAACAATTTGTTGGGCGACTTGATCCATAGTTTATGTTTTTATTTTAAAAATCTCTCTCAAAAAATAAAATAAGAATAAAAAAAAATGTAAAATGTAGGCTTACCTTAACAGACACTAGGCACAGATTATGAAAGATTATTTTTCACCTTATTAAACTTCTTTTTTCTTTTATATCAAATAACTGCACACACTCACACTTGCACAATTAATAACAATTAATAAATTAAATATGATTATTCTTTTCAAATTAGGAATAATATATATATATCTTTTCTTTGAATAGCTTAATGCTTCAAGGATCACTTTTTCTATAGAATATAGATAAATTATGGGCTCTTTTTTCCCACTCACACAATTATCATAACTTCCTCGCTTTAGTCTTTAGTCTTTTAAAAGATATATATTTTTTGTTGAAATATTTTTTCGGAATAAATAAGGGTTTAGATTTAGTACTCCCCTTAACCGACGGAATAGGGTTTCCAAGGAACCGTGTTGCGTGGGAGGTGTCGTTTGAATCCCGTTTAGCCGCAAGCAGCCTACTAATGGAACGATCACCATCACCGTCGTATCCTTTAGCCTTAACAGATATTCGCATGTTCCCATGTTTATGCGAAAAGTTTAGTTATTATCCAAAATGGTCAACTGTGTTCCCATGTTAACAGTGACGTTCACTCAAATAGAGCGTATTGGTAATGAACTAGGATCTACGGGCGAAAAGGATACAGTTTTGCAACGCGGTCCCTGCTCGGGCGCCAATTAACGAATCGCGGATTCGTATATGAAAAAAAAGCGAACGCCAACCCCTGAGGGGCTGGCCCAACGGTTCGACTTACGGAATAAATAAACGGTTATTAAATTTGACAATATATTTATTTAACGACTAATCAGGTCCGGGCTCACAATTGAACTGACTAACTTAAAACTAATTCCCTAAAATAACACCTAACGGCGTGCATCGATGATTGCTGCGTCAGCGACCTTGATACTCGTAGTGTCGGTGCATTCACCTCAATGCACCGTTGTCCAGAATATGATACCCACCAATCGTGGGAACTTATGAGAATATGCTGTTATGCTGAATTGGCAAATCATAGTCGCGCGTGTTGGCGCGAGGTGTTAACTTCCTCTTTTGACACCATAGTTTGTATGTATCCGTTTTGGATTTGTTTGCCTGAGGACATTCAGAGTCATACCATAGGTTCCTCTGTGGGTTTCTGCTATAAGAACCCCAGCATTTCTTCCGCAGCATTCCTGATTCCCTGTTGGCAAAGATGCCAGAAGTTTTCCGGACACTTCTCACCCGTTGTAGGGTTCTTTGGAGGCTCTTAAGATATTTTGTTGGCAAAGGCATTGGCGGTGTCTTCCTGCTGTAATCTTCCAACGTTGAATTTTCTTCTCTCGGTTGATATTCACAAGCGCAGTTTAGAACCAACTAGATTGTGGTCAGACTCTATTTTGGCTGATCTGCACGTGCGAACGCCAAGTATGCTAGAGTAGTGTCTTCTGTGGAAGCATTGGCTTGTCGAAAATAACGTCTTGATGTAGACACCAAAACACAAATGCACCATGTAAGAAAAGATGACTTTTAACAAATTGTTCGTTGTAGAATTGAAGCTGCTTTACAGAGCCAATTATTTGCACCTTTTAAGTGAATACTCCGAGATTTTTGTACATAATTGTTCTCAGGGTAGTTTATGAAATATTGAGCACTTGTAAAAAAGACTTTTAGAAACTTATTTCAGCCAAAACTTCTTTTCAAAAACTTACTGTCTGGACTGCACAGTACTCTCAATATTTTACAACGGCGTGCGTTGAAGCGTTAACCCACTAAATTCTGTCAAGAATATTTTGTGCAGAATCCGATTTTTGGAGGTTATTAATAATTTTTATGAAAACTGATAAAATTGTATAGTATTAAAGTTTGTTACAATTCGGAGAGAACAAATGATCAATTTTATAAATTTTGTAAATCTGTCATTATTTGAAGTTGTTCCAATTTCTTTAGGATACATTTTTAACTAGTTTTAGTTTTTTTTTTTCTAAACAATAAAAAGCTTTCTTAAACTAATGTCAATTTCTATATAAACATTTATTTATTATTCTTAATTTCTGACACATATTCCAGAACTATTCAAAATGCTTTCTCGCTCAAAGCGTTATCCTGTGTAAAATTTCCCATCCAACCTATCCCTCTTTAATAATTTAAATTAAAAAAAAACAAATACTGTTTAATTTCGGACTTTCTGATAATAAACGCACACGCACGCAGTGAGTCTTTCTTGTAAAAAAAAAAAAAAAAAACATCTAATTAAAGTCTTAATAATTGAACCCTTTATATCAAACTAAATTTTGTCCCAAATTATTTTTGTTTTCTTTTGTTGAGTTTTTGTAAGACGCTTTTGCTTGCTTATACTTTTTTTCTGTAGCAATTAATGAACCTTTTCTTTATCATAGAAACTTAAAGTTGAAGTTTTGTTTATTAATTAATAATGAAAGTTCCTTCAGCATGTTGTATTTATTGTAAATACACTTTATAGAAAAAGAATAACAGAGTTATTCTAGGTATATTGTTTTTTTCTTTGCTTTAGCTTATAAAAAAATTAATGTTGTATAAGTAGGTTAATAAAATGTTTTAACTAGTGTAAAAATATGAGGTTTCTTATTTCGAAAGCCAAGGCTTTGCTTATCCAAAAAAATAACTTTGTATTCATAGAACAAGGATTTCTTATTTTAGTTCAGTAGTTAAAGCTCTAAGCACTTAAAAGTCACTTCTCATAGCTTCTATCGTTTCCTTTGTTTTCGTTGCATTATTTTGGAATACTCTTGTGGCTTTAATTGCATTTGATATAAAAATAGTTGAACACATTTTCTTTGTTGACTATGTTTTTGTGTCCTTAGTTTTTTTCTTTGTTTTATAGTTGCCAGATTAAAGAACAAAATTTAATTTGTTGAGATTTTTGTTTTTATATTACTTGTTGGTTACGTAATTGTTTAAATTAGTTAAAATAAGTGTACTTCCATTAATTTGAGAATGAATAAAGTTAAAATAAGTTGGGAAAGTTTAGGAAAAACAAAATCTAAGAAAAACAAAATCTAACAATGAAACTGATTGGGTTGAATAATGTATAATGCAAGAAATCAGTGATATATTAAGTACCTTCATTAGCACTTTTTCTAATCGAATTTAAAAAAACCAGGCAATGATGTACTGTACATATATCACTTTAAAAATTACTTATCATAAAACTTTGATTATCTAGTAATTCAGTAAACTCAAAATATTCATCATGATTAAGTTGAAGAACGAATAGTGTCTGCGAATTATGTAAACAAAATATTTACCGAAGTTTGAAGTCGATGATCGCAACTTTAAGAGCGTTAATTTAAATTTTTGGTCATAATTCTGGCCCTATCTCATTTGCATTATGAAACAGTACATTATGCACTAAATTACTGGTTGGGGCGGTTGTCATCCCAGCAGCGCTGCGGCGTTATTTGGCCATATTCAGCTATTTTCAGAAAATCGAGTAAATTAAATTGAAATCTTAATTGAAAAACGAATTGAATTGTTTCAAGGTTCTATCATTCGATCCATTTTATAACTTCGAAAAATGTTCAAAATCACTTTAAGTGAACTTAAAGCAGCTGACATTTGGCAAACAATTTTATTTACTGTCATAATTTGTATGATTTCTTATGTTTATATTTTATCTGTTTAAATATTAAATATTTGTGTTCCATTTTTTGCACTATGTTGATGCACATTTGCTGCAGATTTGCGGTTCTTTGCGATAGTCAGTTTTCAAAGATCGGTTGGGAAAGATTCTGGTTTCAAAGTATAGTTTCTGAATGTGTCATGAAAGTTCTTGAAAGAACATTGTTTTTATAGTATAGAGAAGACAACGTTTTAAATTTTGTCCCTTCTCTCAAATATAAAGTAGAAGCTGCAACTTCAAGTGCATCCTATAAAGAACAAACGGAGTTATCTATGGTCATGAACTTTGAGCTCCTAAGTCAGTTGGATCTTATACGGGGGTAGGGTCAAGCCCCGATACAAAATTCGCCAAGTTGAAGTCTGCGAAAGGTCGAGTTCTTGTGCACGGTGAGGAATAGAGTGACTTAGGTTCTGTTGTACACTTTCACGGGCCTCGGCGATTTTCTAGGCTGATCTTGCGTTCCTTAACCGTACGGGTGTTGACTGATTGCTTACTGAACCGGTCGTCTCAAATTTGGCCACCAAACGTAGAGGAGTCGACTGTGGAGCGTTATCACGTCTACCGTAAAAGGGGCGAGATGCACCCAACGTTTGCGTTAAAGAACACTAATTTTGATAATAAAGCTTTATCATTTGAACGTTCTGTTCAATCGTGTAACTTGCATGGTAATTTGGCATTAACAACTAAATAATAAACAAAAGATTTGACAGATGTCGCGTTGCGCCAAAGTCTACCCGCGCCAATTTAATAACCCTTTATGTAGTCACGATGGTATCTAGTTAGTGAAAATAACATTTAAAACTTTGGTTCTGTTTTGTCAAACCTATAGTTTTTATATTAATTTTGCGTAAGAATTCCAGGTCATAACACTACGATGACAAACGTAAAGTTTGTTAATTTTTAGTTATACAAATTCAATTAATATTTTTTAAAATTAAAAATCGAATTGAATCAAGAATATATTGAGAGCAAATTAAGATATAAACATCAAACTTCTCATCTTATATAAAATATTTTTCTGAACTTTTAGTAAGATTTAAAAAAAAAATAAAAAGATAATTACAATTTAATTCGTTTCACGTCTAATTAAAAAAAAAATTGTTCAATCGTTGATCTAATAATTTTCGAAATTCTTTAAATGAAAATTGATTATATTATGCAAATTTCACCTTTCCAATGGGTTTTTGTGACCATAATTTAAATCGGAATGTATCACGTCAGGTTTTTGAGATATAAGTTTTTAAAATTCGAAAAACCACGTACATACTTATGTATATAAGTACATCTAAATTTATGAAGTAGCTTTTTCTTCAATGAAATATAAAATAGTTGTCCAAACCTTTAATACCTTTCTTCAATATTGAGTTGAAATATTTTTAGTATTTTAAATAATAGTCGAAAATTCTTCATAAAATGTTACATTTATGCTAAAACGGTTTTCAACAGACAGTTTATAAGTGAGTTTTGCTCTTGTAACGAATTTGCTGCCTAAACAATTCTTTTATATCAATTTTGTTTCAAATATGTTAGAAAACATAAAAATAATGTGGAAAACTGATATTTTTATAAAACTTGAGCAAACAGTTTAAATTAAATTATGAATTCGAAATCCACGCTAAAAATTACGTCAAAATGTATTTTTCAAAACTATAAAAGTATTAAATTCAAAGTCTACTTTAAACTTTTTTAAAAAGTCCAATAAAGACTTACATGTAATGAGAATTTAAAGGAACTTAGTAAGATACTAAAATGATTTAAATTGTATCTAGAAGAGAAAGGTTTCTGCCATGCAAAATAGTCATACAAAACTTTGCCTGAAAAGTCCCGTTTGTGATTGGTTTTAGCATTTTTAGGGACATAAAAACATCTGATGTGATAAAAAAAAGTGTTATTTTTCTTGTAGAACAGAGTAAAAAACCTTAATTTGTCAAATATTGCTGAACCGTGACTCTACTGTTTTTTGAAACAAAAATAATTGAGCAAAAATAGAAACCGGTATCAAAGTATGGAAAGTACATCGACATTTTTGACGTTAAATTAAAACTTCAGTCAATTTGTCTCAAACCTGAATACGTATTTAGATCAAAGTTTTGCTTTAAAATTTGTAAATCAAAAAGTATGACAAAAAAAAATTAGTTTGAATATTAAAGTACGATTAAATTATCAACTACAATGGAAATGCACTTAAGCTCTCATAATTATGTTCGATTTTTATTTTGTTTTATTTTATGTTTTGGTTCCTTCAATCATCATTAGGCCGTTAAAACACACATCACACAAGCAAACGACAACAAAAAGGACAATCAAATTGGAATATTCCTTTAGCTTTTCATATAATATCCCCCACATACCAATGCAAACGTACCCTCTATTATACACTGACATTCACACACACAGTTCATGACAACCAAAATCTGCCTGAATGCTCATACCATATTTCTTATACTAGCTATTATATATATTTCTATATTTTTTATTCACACCATTTTGTATCTTTTATTATGTTCCTTTTTTCTGTCTGTCTGTATACACTTAAAAGATAAATACCTTCACATGTCTTGCATAGCAAATTTATCTCAGAAATGTGATATCCTTGATTTTTATTTTACTTTCTAACGAATGCGTGTGTTTGTTTTCTTATTTTTTTTCCGAATTTACATACATGATGGATTTTGTCACACAAAAATATTATTTCTGATAAATTTCAAAATAAAATAAAAACATGTAGACTCGTATACAAACAGCAATAATGATATGATTATACTCTTAGACTTACCTTATGTTAGATTTGCATGAAGAAATACTATTTTTATTTTGTTTTTGTACTTTGCTGTCATAATTTGTGTCAGGAACATTTATAAAATAAGCCCTTAGTTGTTGTCTGGATACAATATTTGAATTTGCTCTGAAAAAAAAAGTTTATTTAAATTAAAACAAAAAATTATATTATATTTATTATTATTTTGTATAAATACAAATTAAAAACAAAAAATAAACTGACTATGCACAGTACGATGAAGGATCTCGAACGCCGGAGTCAACAAAGGACAGCAGTGAAGCCCTAAGAGGCGTGACATATCGTCCTCCGGCTCATCATAAGCCAACCACTTGCATGGGTGGTTGTTCTGACCGTAAGGGATCATCTGTAAGTACAATCCAAATAGTCCCAATTTCACCACCAATTCCATCAAATTAAAAGCAAAAAAGAAAACAATTCTTAAACAAAATAATTTATATAGAATGAAAATTGTGTACCACCACCAATTTCTTTCTTATTTTTCTTTCACTTTCTCTGTTGCGTATCTTAAGTTTTGATTTTTGTTTTCTGTCGTAAAGAATAAGCAAGAAAAAAAAAGAACACCTTGGGAAACGTTTTCTTAAATCTACTTTTCAGCACCAATCACTTGTGTGAGCTGTGTCGTTATAGCAAATTGTATTTCCTTGTAAATAGTAATTTTGTTTTATTTTTTTCCGTAACGTAAGCGTTAGACGTTAGAGAAAATCTCTATAGCTACCTTTTATAAGAAGCTCTTATTTCTGTTGTTGGCATCGTTGTCGTTGTTGCTGTTGCTGTCGGCAAAGATGACTTCATTAAGGTGAAGAAAATTGAGGCCGATAAAACCACAATAGAAATAAGGAGCAAATTTTGTTAACCCCATTCATTGGATTTTTTTCTTCTTTTTGTGTCCTTATATTGGTGTTGTACTGTTGGTGTTGTTAATTTTTATAATAATAACAATAATGATAATGTATTTTTGGAAATGTCTTGCCATAAATAACACATTTTAAACGTTTCTTACAGGATATTATTAAAGTTATAGATATTCACAATGCAATTTGATTCTCTATTGATTTTTAAGATTTATAAGCAATTTCTTAAAAATTTGTATATTTACATTTTAACAGTCTTGAATTGATTAATTTTTAAAAACAGACTTCTGGTTTTTATATTTGATCTTTTTTGGGTTGGGAGGGATTATTAAAGATTTTAAAATACAATGGCTGATTTACCTAATTTTAAACGATGTTAACAATTTACTAAAGTTGAAATAACGGAATCGTTAGTTTAACTTTTAGCAATTTGCTAAATCCATATGACACCTCTTAAATTATACTTATAAGACCTGTGGATGAAATGGTCGAGTCAACAGTTGGGAATTTGGATTAATGGGTCCGTTAAAGCGTAAAAGGCAATTAGCAGTTGGCTAGTTAGCAATACGATAAGAAAGGTTTAAAAATTTGAATTCCCTGATTGCTAAATATTTAATAAATTGCTAACTAGTAAATTGTCAAACCTTTAGCAATAGGTTGTTTAAAATTTTGCGCCAGTAAATTTTAATATTCCGAAGAATTAAATTTATCTTTTTCAAATTCGAAGAAAAATATTGAGGAACAACATAGGGCACACGGCGATAGTGTACAAGTACAATACCAACTTAGCCAGTAACTTAAAATTGTCAACGCTTACTAAGCTAGTTCATAATTTTCACCCTACCAAATTTCAAGGAGTTTCTGAGATGCAGCACTGTTAAAATCGCAAAAAACTGAAACTGAATGAAGTTCGAAACTTTTATGAGCAGGTAAAACGAAATTCACAAGTACATAAACCTCAAACCAAAGGCTGCAAAGACGAAAGTAGAAACATCATAGTGGAACCGTAGCTAATGCTGAGGATATGGATAGACATCTTCTCCAGTCTGTATAACGGCGACGACGAACCGAATTCCACTGTCAGGAAGGATGATCCATTCAACAGAGACGTCGAAAGCCAACAGCACCGCCTGAATTAAAGATTGCCATATACACATAACCTCAAGTATAACAAAGCCGTTGGAGCAGATGGTTTGAATGACGAGCTCTCAAAGCAGCTGGAGATAATTTGGTTAGGAGCATGCACCAACTTATCTGTAAGATATGATCGGAAGAAAGAATGTCTAATAAATAGAACCTCAATATTGTAAGACCTATTTTGAAAAAAGGAGACCCTCTTAACTGTACCAACTATAGAGGCATCAGTCTACTTAACATCGCTTACAAAATCTTCTCTGCCGTAATATGTGAACGTCTAAAGCCCATCGTCAACAACCTGATAGATCCTTATCAGTGTGGTTTTAGACCAACAAATTCCACAGTCGATCATATATTTACATTAAGACAGATCCCGAAAAAACCCAAGAACATCAAGCTGAGACCCACCATCTTTTCATTAATTTAAGGCAGCATATTAGAGCATTTACAGGGATGAGCTGTTTTGTATAGAGCCATGTCTAGAGTTGGAACCTCCACCAAACTCATCCGTTTATGCAGGATGACCATTGAGAATTTTTAATATACTATCATATGCTGATGAAATTGACATAATCGGAAGAACTCATCGTGATGACGTGATGTCAATTAAGCTTTTGTTAGTATTGATACAGAGGCGTCAAAAATGGGTTTAATGGTTAGTGAGGGCAAAACAAAGTACATTCTGTCATCAGGAAAGGACCTAAAATACTGACGTCTCGGTCAAAACACCACCATCAACAGACGTTACTTTGAGGTAGTTAAGCATTTTGTCTACCTAGGCTCCGCTTTAAATACAGAAAACAACAACTAAGAAAGCAATTGAGAAGCAAAGCCCTCTCTTGAGCGACCAAACTTCAGCTGTATAAGACCCTCATTATCCCCATCCTCCTATACGGTGGAGAAGCATGGGCTATGACAAAATCATAGGTGGCGGGCACAAGTGGAAAGTGACCACACCGAACTTGTAGTATGAAACTGGAGACATCTAACTAGGGATCGAGTTAGACCGAGAAGTTTTGTTGGGTGATGCCCTAATTCACACAGGATTGTAGCGCCACTTGAAGTAAGTAAGTAAGTTACTTCTAAATCTTACAGAATGATGATAAATAACTGAGTGGAAGTGGTGATTTTTATTCAAATGCGAAAACTCTATGATCATATCTTAAGAAGGCGTGATATCCGCCCATTTTTCATGTGTATGTTATGTTATCATTTACAATTAACACTTCTGATGCTTTCATGATGATGAAATTTAATAGAGACGAAAGTGTGGATGTGCATTCAGAGACATAACTTTTAAATTAGAGGTTGTACACCTCAATTAAATTCAAAGAAAAATAAAGCTTTTACCAGTAAAACTAAAGCAATAGCTGAAGCTACCCTACTTGACAATGTTGTAGATGTACAAACTAATGTTGGTGATTTGCAAATTATAAATTCAATGAAGCTCTATGTTTGCAGCTGTATTTGGTAACTATTCTTTTACAGATTTTCAAAATTAATTTAAACACCCAAACTGGCAAAACATAGCGACTATTTCAACTTTCTATTATTTTACAGTACTACATTTTTTTTAAAAGGATTTTTGGTAAAATTTACTCTAGTATTCTATGAACATTTTATCCTTCTACATGCGACATTTAACCTCTGAATTACTTCGTTATCAATGGTTTGTAAAACAGTTGACTTCGATACAAAACATTTGAATATATAATTTAATTATTTGTAAATTAAAAAACTCCTATATGAAGATTCAGGTCTATGATTTAGTAAGAAAGCGAACTGCAACAAAGTTGCTCTGTTTGATTGATAAAAAACAAAAGGGTCAATTCCTTTTCTAAAAGTATTAATTCAGAACTCTTGGCTTTAGTAATCAAAATTAGCGTACATTCCCAAAGCTGCAAAATACTACGATTGTTCCACACTTCATAATGTATTCTTTCAATATTTCCTTTCAACAACTACTCAAAAATTAGTTATTCCCAAAAACACTTTAAACCCATAAAGATCTCTTATTTATTCCACTTATGTTCTTTTACGCTTTTTATTAAATGATACAATTTCATGTTATATATATGTATGTATAATGCATTTTCAAATTTTTGAAAAAAAAAAAAATAAGGATCAAATATCATAGTGCTCTGCTTGTTGAGCAGCAAGAGTAAGTGTCTCTATATAAACCACATGAAACACTGAACCCTTAAAATTTAAAACACAAGCAGAACGTGCTTCGAAAATATTTTATATAGGGAGAGATATACTCATTGGGTTACTTCACAACAAGTTTGGAATTTCAAAAAATTCCCCATGAAAATATCTTACCCGTATTTGAAAATTTGCATTTTGTTTGCAGGACACTCCATACCCGCAAAGTAAGATTTTTCGAATACAAACGAATAAAGGGCCATCCACATCACTCTTCTTAATTTACAAGTTCCTGGGTTTTCAAAACCGTAGGGTTTGCCGACCAAACCACCCATGGAAGAGTGCATAATGCAACACACTATTTTAACTACCATCTCTCACTGACTCAGTTCAGTAAGAAATCGTGAGTTTTCCAACTTGGTCGTAGATTTTCAGATACCTATATTTTCTGAAAATAAAACAACGAAACAGTTTTAGGTCCTTGCCAAATGCTTTCTGCTTGATGAATACTAAATAAGGACCTTAATGAGCGGTTTGGAATGTGTCTCTTTCTGCTTAATGAATTTTGAGGTCTTCAGAAGGAAAGAGCATGGAGTGCCTTTCGTTTTGTTGCTTGATTTCTTATGGGTGTTTAGCTGATTGTTCCACCGGTTGTATGGTAGTAATTAACTTGTCGCTCTTAGATTTACTTTGTAGAATTTCTAGAAAGTTATCTTCCTTACCAACTCCAGACTCCTTAAGTGAGATTGTAATGTAGGTATGCATGTATGTATACTGAGGGTATTTCCCATCAGGAACACCAACTGAGCCTTTTCCTGTGTGCAGTGTATGCTAAAATATCAAGAGCATATGCTTGTTGTGTGTGTAGGTATGTAATTTGATTTAATGAGAATAAATTGGAGTGGCAAGTGGTGCCATTTAATTTGTTAGAATTTCTAGAGTTTGCGATAGAATATGATGAAGGTGTTTCTTGAAACCAACTTACGAATAATGTCTGCATTAAAACTAATGAATCTTTGCCGTATGATTACGAGTCAGATTAGAAGAGGTGCTGATGTGCATTATGAAGACAAAAAATGATAATTTTAATTACCACAAACCTTTTTTGATGTTGGCTTTGATTAGAATAAAAGAAAATCCTAGTGAATTGTGCAGGATAAATTATGAAAAAGCCAAAGAAAAATAAGATCATATTATTTTGTATATGCACTCAGCTTAATAACGAAAGCATTTAAAGGAAAGAACTGTAAAGTCAACAAAATATAGAAATTTAAGAGTTGTACATTTTTTAAACTCGATTTTAGATTCAAGAAACAAACTTTGTAAAATAAATAAATTAGGTGGCACAATAATCCGTTGCGTCCGCGCAATCATTCCTGTGTGTCGAGTTATGTTTTTTCTCTAGAAGTACCCGCGAGGCCGCGACATGATGGTTAGCGCTTTGAACAGTCATGCCAAATGCCTTGGGTTCAAACCCTGCCATGCCATCTTAAGTTTTTTTCACGGGTACTGACTTTTACGAGGTATTTGTCAATCCTCCAAGAGTAATTCTTGTCGTAAACAGTGCTTTCTCGAATTTGTTGTTCGGATGTGGCATATAAATTGTAGGTCCCCTCCATCCATATTTTCGTACGTCCCTTCTTTATCATCCATATCTCAAGATCCAGTGGAGATATCGACCTCAAATAAATGTTTTTATACAAATAATAATACAGAAAGGACCCTCTGAGTGGGTGGTTTTTTTTTACCATAGCAAGGTACATAATATTCTGATTTACTCCAAAATATCTCACGAACCAATAACGCTAGCGACTTGAATTAAATTTTATATGAAATATATATAATATTTTGACGTGCTAACAAACTTACAACATTTTGAAAAAAATCAATGAATATTGATTGTCAAAAAACATAAACATTTAAAAACTTTTATGAGAACCGTTTGGCAATATGAGAAAGCCAACTGGGAAGGCCTCAATGAATTCTTCAGAAACTTTAACTGGTCACTATGCTTCCTTGATAGTGACGTGGATTGCAGCGCAGATATGGTTACAAATTTAATTCTTTGTGGAATGAGAAATTTTATCACGAATAGGGTAAAATTTATCAAACCTAAAGAAAACTCATGGGTTTATTCGAGCTGTAAAAAGGTTATTTGGATCAAAGATGCAAGTTTCCGGATACATAAAGCCAACCCTACTGAGGAGAACCGGAATAAGTTCATACAAGCTAGAAGGACCTGTAATGGTAATATTCGACGAACCAAAATTTTACATGATCAGAAGGCAAAAATACTACAATGTCCCGAAGGTAGTAAAAATGTCTGGTACGATGCAAAAAGTTTTTTACCCCTTCTAACCTGGCCATAATTAACAAAGGTTTTATTCGTCCTAAACTCGAGCATAACTATCATATTTGGACTGGAGACCCAATAACGTACTAAAAATGATAGGAGATTGTTCTATCACTGAGACATTTGCTTCTCTTGAACACCGCCGGCCGCAAGGTCTCATGCCTGTCATTGTTTTATTGTTACTTTTATAAACAATGCTCTAGCGAAATAATCATTTGTATTAAACAATTCGATCGTAATACTCGTACTGCTAGGAATGCCCATCAGTTTACCCTTGAGCTCAATTTCGGGCGTACTGCCAAGTATAGAGATTCTTTTTTAAATGGCACATCGAGAATGTGGAATGTTTTGACCAACTCTGTTTTTCACTCCCATTTTGATGTTCAGAGCTTTAAGACCAATGTGCACCGGTATCTCCTCTTAAATACTTCCCTATTTTCGTAGTGTTCGCACTGTGTTTAAATATAAAGGGTACTAATAACAACTTGAGTGCATGTAAAAAATAATAATAAAAAAAATCAATTGACAAATCGATTACAATAACTTCCTATAGGCAGTTAACAAGAAAAAAAGTCCGACTAGGACACTCTTGCTTATACCTACATCGTGCCACTTCTAAAAATTACTATTTGCGACGTCAAAATAAAAGTTGATTTCTCTCAAGATTTTTGAAAAATCTCTTCAAAGTGTTCAAAAGAAATAAAGTTGTACAATACGTTATACAAGCAGAAAGAGGATGATATTTCAATTAGTTGTAACAAATTTAGACACTTACGTATTTTCCTTCAAACTATAGTATTTCCCTAATACTGATCCAAAAGCTTCGAATATTAACAAAGATGGTTTCATAAAGGTAATTATACATTTTTCAAACCGCTAATTTTCCCTTTACAACTTAAAGTATGCAACAACCAGAAACCAAGCAAAACAAATTGTTTCAGTTGATAAAACATCTAAAAGTATATATCGTTAGACAAATAATTTAAAAATACGTTATGAATCCAAAGCTTTTTTAGAACTTATGTCAACACAATAATAACAAATTAATCTGATGAACCATAAATTTTTAGTATTTAGCTTTGGTTAATGCTTGTTGTTTCCTAGGATCCTAATTATTTACGAATCAAACAATTTCAATATGAATGCTTGGTAATTATCTTTGCTGTTTTTAATATATAATTATTTATTTGAAACATCTTAGTTTATAGAACTAATATACTTAACTTCGTCTTAAGAGGTTATTAAAGTTCTCTATAAGTTGAAGTACTTAGTTTGATTTCATTTAGTTATTGCTTGCTCTGTTTCCATTTAAATTACCTTAACTCTTAACACTGTTAAATAATTCAACATAGTCGTTAAATTTAAAACTACGCTAAAGAAGGGTGATTGATATTATAAAATATAGATATCTATGTATAGGTGTAAGAATGTATAACTATGCATAAATAATATCTAACTATTTTTGTGTCTATCGTGATAAATTGTATAGATTATTTTCGGTGGTTACGGTTAATTAGTAAGTTATTTATTCAAAAATTCTCGAAAACAAAGTAACAATTCAAGTTTTATAGACAATTTTTTCTAATTATTATCTTTTCAAATATATGTATAAGAAATTCCATAAAATAGAGTCCATAATTAATTACTACATATAGGTAGTGCTATTATATTTCCTTAACACATAAACATTTGTTTAACTGACGTTAATTCATTTTCAATGAAACACATTTTAAATTATGATGCCATTTGGTAAAAACTTAAAAATAATTGCAATAGCTCAATACTGTAGAGAATAAATCAAAATGTTTAAAGATTTTAATTAAGTGACGACATATTTTTATTGAATTCAAAATTAAAGTTTTGTTTACAAATCAAAATTTGTATTGAGTGAAATGAACTAATTTTCCAGGAATTCTTATACATTTTTTAACAGACGGGTAGGAACATATAAATGAAGATTGTTTTGGTAAAACATTTAGGAATAAACAAACAACAAATATTTCAAACTAGTAAGACAGTTCGGTAGTACCCGTGGCATGATGGTTAGTGCGTTGGACTTAGCTTAGAGTGTCCGTATGGGACCATTAAGTTAGTTGTAAGTTATGGATAATTAGGCCAGTTTTATGAATTTTTGTCTAGCTTTAAGATAGGTTTAAGATTGAATAAATAAAAATGAATTTGAAAAAAAAAAAAAGTGCGTTGGACTGTCATGCAAGGGGTCTAGGGTTCAATCCCTGCCTGTACCACCTTAATTTAAAAAAAAAATAATTTTCGCGGGTACTACCTCTTGCGAGGAATTGACAAATCCTTCAAGAGTAATTCTTGTCATGAAAAAGTGCTTTCTCAAAACTAGCCGTTCGGATTCGGCCTTAAATTGTAGGTTCCTTCCATTCCTGACAACAGTACTCGTACACAGGAATGGTTGAGAGTTGTAAGTCACTAGGCCCTGGTTCACAACGGATTGTTGCGCCACCCCATTTGATTTGATTTGAAGACAGTTCGAAGCTTCTTTGACTCGAAACATTTTTACAAAAATATTTGCTTGATATAATTCTTAATAAGCTGTAAAATAAACATTTTTTACCTCAAAATTATTTCAGTTGAAAACAGAACCAATATCTGTTTGAAAAACCTCTTTTTTAAACTTTAAAAATCTTAACTACAATATCAGAACATAATATATGTACATAGGTGCAAAAACAACGGCTCAAAGTAAATGAAGAAAAACATATTCCCTCTAACAAAACTAATTTATAAAAGTTTAAATTCTACTAGATAACAATTGAGTTAACAAGCTTTTTTTCTATTTTATTAAAATAAGTCATCAACCAGAGATAGTAAATCGTTATTTTAATTTATATTTATTGCAAACTGGTCTAGACCAAAAGGCTAATTCCCGAATGAGTAATTTTATTCAAAAACATACAAAAACTTGATATTAGAATAAAATAAAATATTTACGAAAAACAAACATAAACAACATTATGAATATTATTTGTATCCAAATATTTACATTTTCACACATGATAAGCTTTGTGTGTTGTTTTCAAATAAAAGCTTTTGAAATAGTTTATTTAAATTTATTTTGATGACAAATTAACGTTTATTTTTCTTCGTTTACAAGGTTAGTAGTTCATTTGTAAAACAACAAAGTTAAACTGTTTCAAACTATGTAATTTATTATACTAATATAGGGCAGTAAAACTCGATTTTGAAAAAATGAGATCAAAGACATATGTAAACCTGGATGTTTTGGATATTCATGTTAAGCTGACTTTACTATGCCAAGGAAAATTACAAAAAGTTTTTTTATATGCCTACTGTATTTCTGAAGCTTATTGAATAAATTCAAATTAATTAAAGAAAACAAATACATTTATGCAAATAAGATGGTTTTGTTTCCATTAGAGATTAATTTATATTATGTTATGTAATAGCGCATATCTTACACTTTAAAGAAAGAAGGTTTAACTTTAAGCTTATTCTTAATTAATGATCACCATTCGTATAAAAGCAAGTTACTTAGTAGTAGGGTTATTTCTGACATTTGATGAGTGCAAACTAATTACTAATATTCAAGTGATAAACACTTTTACATTGCATTGAAATTGAAAAGTTTTATAACCGTGTTATTTTTCAATAATAAGCGAGCTAAATTGGCCAGCGAACTTTTGTTATACAACAAATTTGACTTTTTAATTTAGGGCCAACTATAACGTATTGTTGTGAATTTAAGACTTAAAGACTGAGTTCATATATTTGGTGACATTCTATGAAAAGGATAATATGAATCCGATGGAAGCTTTGACACTTGAAAATAGTCGGAGTCGTTCGGGTCTCGCATGTTTTGATATTCATATCATTTTTTCCTTTGAATATCATTCAGAAGCTTAGTTTGGAAAAATTTGATTTTTCGGTTATACCCCTGGAAATATTGTTCATCAAACAGTTGAAAAGTGAAAAATTAAAGTTATTTTTGACTTTCCAATAATACTTAAATTTTTGAGAAAATTTCGTTCCAATCGGACACTATGATAGGCCTGAGGTTTTAAGATATGTCAAACTTCAGTTGAAATATACGGTTTCACCTCTTGGTCTCATGTCGGTTAAATGATACCTTGAATCTTGTTGTTTTTGAAAATATTTAAAAATTCTTAGCTGAAAGTTAACAATATATATCTTTTTATAGTGTATACAAAGACATTACATGTATTACTTAAGTTTTTATAAATTATTCATATACTATATTGGAGGGCTTAAAGATTTTGAACTAGCTTTTTTTGCAAAGGGTCTCTTTAAAAAAGTATCTATATAAGATTCAAAAATATACCTGTAAAATAAGTTTGTCTTCAAAGATATAAATGCCATTTGATTTGTCAAAAAAAAGCTCCATTTTTCAATTTTTTTTTTTGAAAATCGTTTTCCATTTTTTTCTTAAAAATATTTTTGTGATGCAGTTGTTTAGTGATTGACAAGAAATTAAGTCTGGACAAATCATTATCATTTTAATATTATTTCGCTGTAGCATGTTTCCCTTTTTCGGTTCTCATACGGAACTTATTTTAGCAAATAAGGTGTCAAAACAAAGAGAATTTTCCGTAGACTATGCCAAATGCATTTTATTGAATATAAATTTATAATTTGTTGAAAAAACTTAACTTTTTATTATAATGAAAATATGAAATACTCTGAAAATATTATGTTAATGGATTATCGGGTACACACCATTTTTCGTCGGTAAGCTAGTTTCCACGTACATATTTCCTTTGTATATAGAAAGGCGCGATTCATCCCAAGAAACAGCTTATCCTAGGACAACTCATCCCGAAAATGAAATACTTGTAAGCATACTTAAAGAAAACAATAATTGGTTCCGTATTCAAATTGGAAGAACCAGGATAGAAAATAAATTATCAGATAAGAAAGAGAAAGAACATGTATGTTTAAATTTTAAGGCGATCGCCTATTGGTTGTGTAACAAATAAGGTTTCAAAACGTATATACAAAGGTACCAAGTTAATTCTTCTTGATAGACACTTAAAAATAGATTGTTAACTAAACATAACATATTCGTTAATATAATATGTGCTACACGGCCATCATTGGTATTTACAATAGTTTTAGTTAGAAAAATACATTAATATGTACCAAATTCATTAATTTGGATAAAAGATAGGAATTTTGTCAAAACAATGCGCTCTGAAACTAAGTTTGTCTTCAAAAATTTAAAAGCCTTTTTATAAATTAAGAAACCTTTGATTTTGAAGAATTTTTTTTTAAATTAATTTTGTATGTATATAATATTTCAATTTTCTTCTAAAAATATTGTTGGTGTTCAGTTGTTTAGTGATTGTAAATATACACTCTACATTTGATTTTCGTAAAAATGTGTCGAACATTTTGAAAAAAAATAAAATCAATATTTTCTTAAAAATCCAAACAAAAAAAATGCACTTTTGATAATTAAATATTGTTAAGGCAATTCAAAAAAAAAAATATTGAAATCAATTCTTAAGTTGCTGAGAAAATAAAAAAAGCCAAGTTAAAAAATAAAATTTAAGGAAAAATTAAAAAAAAAAATCAATCGGTTTGTTTTTGCGAAAATTCTTATTTTCGTTTTTTGACCAAAAAATTGTACGGGGTCCACTGTTAGTTTTGATCTTAAAAAAAAGAAAAAAACACCTAGTGCGAATCTGCTCAAAGCCTTGGCTTCCAAGTTTGAACTCAATCGACCCCATGGTTTAGACTGTAGGAGCGCTAACAGACGAGCAGGTTAGACGGACGGAATCGTGGGAGCCACTTTTTTCGACTTCTCTACCATCGTTATATAATGTTTGATTTAAATCTCGTGTTCGAAATTTCTTATGAAGGCAAAACTTGCCATATACATAGTTCCTATATGTCGCAAGTAAAAAGAGCCCAGGCAACGAACCACCGTTTGCCCGTTTGTTGATTTTTTTAAGACTAATAAAATATAAAACTTCCTCGAAACTATTTTTCAACAGTCTTTTGTTATTTTTGTAGTTTTTCGTTTTTACTGTAATAACTTAAACAAGCAACAATATTTCGTAAAAGATAAGTTCTATTTCAAAATCTGTTCTTGTTTACGGGATTTTTAGTCGCAAAGAATGAAATCGTTTGAAGTCAATAACTTCATTTTTTTCACGAGATATAAGGAATCGAACACCAATTTTTACCCGTTTTGTGTAAATTTTGTTCTTCATGAAAAAAATGATGGTTGGATTTTCAATAAAATTTGACTGAATATTAAAAACAATGTTTTTATAAGATAAAATTAGTTTGAAGCAAACATTTTTTTTGTGGTTTTTCATAATGTGCTCAAAATCATTTTTTGTTTGTAAAAAAGTGACGAACATTTTTTTCGTTTTTTATTTCTTTAAAAAGGCTGCAGTTAAATTGAATTTATATTAGTTTGGTATCACGTCACATTATAAAGTATCAAATTTAGTTGAAGTTTTTTTTGGGCGTAATTTGTCCGTAGTTTTTTTGTTAAAACGACTTTAGTGAGGCGGTCACCGTCAATAGCGAGCTCCACATAACGATGATAACTTATTTCTTATGGTCCAAATGGTTATTGCAGGACGGCATGGTGGCGCGGCGTTACGTGCCATACAGCAAACCCTACGATTAACATTTTGCATGAACGATTTGAGAGTAAGGTTATCTCTCGCAGGGGTGACGTGAATTGGCCACCAAAGTCAACCCATTTGAGCTCGATAGACTTTTTCCTGTGGGGATTTTTGAAGTTGCAGGTCTTTGCAAATAAACCACAATCGACCGATGCCATAAATGTTAACATAAAACACGCCATTGCTCAAATTCAGGCAGATCGATGCGGAACAGTCATTGAAAATTGGACAACTAGGATCCGTGCCACCGTAAGAAGTCGATACATGGGCCTTTCAAATAAAAAAATGATTTTGTTAATACCTCACGCACAGCTTGTTTGATTCCATTTCAAATTCTGACCGCCCGTATTGAAAAACTCTTTATTTAGGGTCAACCAAAACGTTTAGATTTTTTAAATTGCTTAAGTAAAAAAAACAATTTTTTTGAAAGTCTTTTTTGCCTTTTCTGTGATATTATGTGTGAATATTTGTAAGGCAAACATTAAAACACTGTTCTTTATTTGTCTTTTATACGTTTGAAAAAATTCTAGAAAAAGACAATTTTTGTAAAAAATCGCAAATTTATTATTAAAATTTTCAAATTATGATCACAATTTGCGTCGTAGCTTTAACAGAATCCGTCTAAAAATAAACTACTTAGACTAGCAATTTAAACGCAATTTGATTAAAATATTAAAAATTATTAATTGCTAACCTTTCATCATTTATTATCCATAAATAATATTAAGTCGCAAATCTCTAAAGTATCGATCTTATGTTAATTAAATTAAATGTATCTATATGTGAGGATATACTCATATTGAAAAATTATTAATAGAACTATTATCATCGGTGGTTTTCTGCAAAAAAAGTATTTCCCATACTAATATTAATTTCTTCTTCTTTGGGTTCATCAATAAAATGTTGAAAGTACTTTTTAATTAACTATAATCAAGATTCCTGAATTCGATATTTTTACTAAAATAAAATTATGTGTTTTTTAATGAAGAGTAAAACAAAATAATTTACTAAAATGTAGCAAACTCTTTCAATTTAATGAATAAAATTATCATAATTTTGAATTTTGCAATCAAACAACAATTACATGGGATAAACTGTTTCCTTTTAACCACTCCCAATGTTTAAGAGAAATAAAAGCTAAATTAGTATGTGTTGCACCATTGTTAAATAACTTTATCTTTATCACTACCAACAGACTAAAAATAGTTGCTGGTACACACATAAATAGTTGTTCACCCAAAAAATGTCTTTAAACAAAAGGTATCAATAATACAAAAATTGACATTTTTCTCTCACTAAAAACTATAAGCACATTTCATCCAAAGAAATGCACAACAAAATTGAATACTTCAAAACAAAACGAAAAATTAAAATTAATATTCCCTTTCTTCTATTGCAATTTTCTATTTAACAAAACAAAAAACTTCTACCCCCCAACTCAGTCATATGTCAAATACAGTAGTGACCTCCAGATTGCTTACTCAAAGGTAGGTAAAGCGAATGCTGCCAAAAGTACAAAGGTAAATCAGGTAATATACATAAATGCATTTTGATTGTATATTGAACTTATTGTTGAAATAAAAATTCAAAAGTAAAAAACACACTTCTGGCACCGAAAATAGCAAAAGAATGCGAGTTTTTTTTTATTTTGAAAATGTTTTCCGAACACGAAAGTAGTTTGGCTGAAAAATGAAGCACATCAGTTTAAAAACTGAATATTGAAATGGAAAAAAAATTAAACTTATCTAAAAATGCTTCAAGGACTTCCTTAGATGGAATTATTGCTTGAATATTATTATAACAACTAAATTACTAACCCCTTGCTTTCTTTTGTTGCCTGGCTACATCCCTTCACTGACCTGAGTATAGTTTACGTCTACCTGTCCTTCCCTTCTTCCTCATCCGGCTTGATACCTTGCGCTTGATCCCATTCATAGATGTCGTTCTTTTTTGTTTTGTTTGTTTTTCCCCATAAAACTTGAATATCCCTTCGTTCAACCTTCAACCAAAAATCACCTTAAAAACACTGTAGCACTCTAAACAATCTAATCGTAAACCAGTCTTCTATGTTTTTCCAGTACTCAATCAATCTAGCCGACGAGGCCAGGGACAACCATGCTCAACAAATCGAACGAGCCGAAATAGCCAATTTGGTTCGTAGCCGAATGGAATCACTTAACTTACCGACCATTGATTATGACGACGTCAGCGAGAAGCGAAATCATCTATCGTATGTGATTATTAACCCAAGCTGTGATCTTAAGTTAGAGGAAGGAGATATCATGTAAGTTTGTGTCAAAATATCTTAATTCAAGATCCTTTGAGAATATTAAACCAACATTATGTATACCTAATGTATGCTAGGCTTACTATCAACTATACCCCTTTCAACAAGAATACCTAAGAACGCGTCTTCCATTTACAAACATAAAAAAAAGTTTTATATACCAAGTATTTTTTCCTACTACAACACTCCAACCTCAAGAGCTGTTTTATTATCTGAAACATAAAAGTGTTGGTCAGTCCTGAATACAAGTAGGTACCTTAAGCTAAATTTTCATACAATACAAATCATCGAAAGTCTACAGTGATTCAGTTGTCATAAAAAATCATTAAAACAAATTACAGTTAACATAATGATAATTATATACTTCCACATTGCTTAAGGATTTGATCATTTTTACACCTTAAAATGAGTAGTAAATGTAGTCAATTTAAAACGAAAAAAGACAGCGTTTTTAAATCCCAATTGCTTCGTTATTTAACGATTTAGGTTAGTTTTAAATTAGTGAAACACATGTTAAGTCCTTCAAGAAATTATCAGCACAGCTGTTTTTGTTTAGTTAGGCTTGACATTTAAACTTTCACGCCAAACCGTAACAATGGCACTGTTTAAAATTAATCCTGGAGATAGAGAGACTTAGAGATAGAAATAAATGCTTAAAGAATAAACAAGTCCTTATCTTTCCGATGAAAAACAATTCAATTTCCCGTCTTTTATTTCTTTTGAAAATTTTGCATTCAATTAAAATCTTTTCATTCTTTACATTTTTGCAATAAAGTTCTAGACTTCAAGTGAATCCAATGAATTTAATCATTCAATTCAACTCATAAACGATTGCATTCTTTTAAAAGCCTTGTCTTGGAAATGTTTGCATAAATTCCATGTCATCATGCAAGCAAAAACTCCAAATTTGGAAACATAATGAAAATAATGCATTCCAATAAAAGCAAATGGTTTAAAACCATTAAAATTCTCCAAACAATTTAAATAGATATCTAATGAAAGGTCAATATTTAAAAAATTGAATTACTTTCTCAATACATTGTTTTTATTTCTACTCTTCGGAAAAGAATCACAAATTTCATTTAGCAGGTGATAGAGCTTCAAATCAAATATATTCATCATCACTATAAATTAAATCAAATTTAAATTAAAAAAAAATTAATATAAATAAAAAGCTAATTTTGTTTTTCTTTACAATACTTTAAACTTTACACAACACAAAGTTTTAAATACTTGCACAGTTTTTAAATTTACCTATATTTAACTTGAAGTCCAAGCCCATACTGCACTTAAATGCTTTTGCGCACTTTTTTCACAAAAAAAAATTGATTTATTAAAAAAAAAACTATAAAGTTATTTATTAAATTAAAACTTTTTGATAATTCATTTAAACATACGATTATTCATAAAATTATACAAGACCAATTCCACAAAATAAACATTCCGGCTTCGAAAAAAAACCATAAGTCGGGCAATGGCTCCCAAATAGATATCTAAAAATAAAGTTTTGAAAAGGTTGCATATTAGTTTGAATCATTGAAAATACTACACATGTTGAAAAGTTTGACTCTTTGAAAAAAATTGTTTTCAGCTTAACAGCAATAAATAACAAAGTCTTAACTTGTTGCTTAGAAACCTTAGGGTTTAAATATTTAAGTATGTCAAATATTGCATCCGGTCTTTTAACACCTGTGGAAATAATACTGAAGCTTTTATTTTCCTTAATTCGCTCTATATAAACCCCAAATGTATTATCTTAAAAAATAATATTCAATTCCTGCAAAAAAAATGTGAAAATTCAATATTGACAAAAATAATAAAAATCTTTACTATGGTAAAAAGTTTTCCAAATATTTCGTACCAATTTGGAACTCTCAAAATGATAACCCCTCTAACCAATTATTTGCATTACTATCTGGTTGAGGAACTAAGACCGATTTCAAAAATATTACCTCTCAATGATTAAATATTGTCAGAAGGCAGCAACTTTTAAATTTGGATAGCTTAATGACGGTGCTTTATAAAATTGTTTAATTGTTGTTGTTGGTTAGGTAAGGTTTGGTTTTCCAACAAAAACACAACTTCATCTACAAGAGACAACAGTACAAACTTTGCATTTTGTATGTAAACCTTATAAGAAACACCGGCGATATTAAAAATTCATATTCCACTTAGCTTGTACCTCAGCTCTTTGGTTTAAGATAAAACACACACATAGAACATTTGATTGCAATGAGCATTTAACATTTTTCAAATTAACAATTCCAATAGAAAGTTTCTATGTAGCTTATTTTCAAATTTATTTAAAAAAGGAAATTATTTACTCCTTACACCTTAATCCTGCTTAACAGTTAAACCTTTTTAAAGTCTTTTAAAACACAAAAAAAATAAGACTAACACGACTTTGTTTTAAATATTTTTCAGCTACTTAGTTCGACCATCACCATTTTCGGCGCAAAAAACATTCGAACGTCACAATTCACGCCGGAAGTCAAACATATCATTCTGTTCGAATATTAATATCGGAGCTGCCTGTGGACCAGGTGTAGGTGGTGCTGGATCAAGACGCGGTTCCGGCATGAGCATGAATCCAATGCAAATGCAAAGTGTCCAGACTTTGGCTGGGTATGCATCACCACGCTGCACACCACCAATTCACGCAATTAAATCCAATTCTCTTTCTCTACCCGACAGTCCGACAGTGGTGGGCTCAGCTCGTGGACGCAGCAATTCCTTACGGGTTGGCTACATTTCTTTTTTTTCTGTTTCTTTTTTTTTTTCTCCATTTCAATGTCGTCTCACTAAATGTTTATTTTTAATCACTAATCAAATATTTAAATATTAAAACAAAAATCCAAAAATTCAACAATTGAAATATTGCTAAATTTTATAATAAATTATTCCTTTTGATCACCATGCACTCACCATACATAAAATGATCGATTTGTTTGGATAAATTGTTGTGGTAAGAAGGACCCAGATACTAACATGCAATACCATTCCGTGTTTCAGATTGAAAATGATATTCTGCTACGTCGATCGAGTTCCCTGCGACAGGGACTGCCCAATGTCGGAGTAAGTGGCCGACGAAAATCATCATTGGAAGAAATCGGAATCAGCCACTTTACCACGCTGATGCAAGCAACGAATCACTCAAATCCCATCAAGATCGCTCTCAATGGCAGTATTGGACTCGAGGTAAAATGAATTATCCCTGCAAAGTTCTGGCGTCATCATTTCATCCCATTTCAATTGGCGAACTTGCATATATATTCAACTTATATCGAAAAGAATCAAATATCCTTGCAGGTCACACCTCCAGAAGAGCCAACTCAAGTGCTAGGTCTGCCATTAACTGGCGGCATAAATCCATCAACTCTGGGCGGCTCATCGTTCGGTGGATCATCACTGTGCATGAATACTGCAGATTTGGGCAGCAGCTCCGCCTATCAATATCAACAGGAGCAATTACAATCAATGGCACCGTCGCCGCAACATCTACAAGGCACAATTGTATGATACAACCTAATGTGGGGCCGCAGGCTCCGCTCGTCAATATCGAAGAAGAACAAGTGGATTTAATGTAAATTATATATACACTATTTTTTAAGTTAAAATAATTAATTTTAAGGAGGAACAAAATAAACAAACAATTAATAAACAACGATTTAAGGTATATTTGAAACGCTTAATGATATTAACTCTGCATAGTTTAAGTAAATAGTATGTTAATTTAATTTTTCCTTTTAATAGTTTTTCTATTTTTAAAAAATATATTTTATTTTGATTTTGAAAAAAATGGAAATTATTTGATTCAAAAGAGCCTGCTAAATTCATCAGAAACAACTTAATAGTACTGAATCGCATGAACTTAAAATGCAAGCTTAGATTTTGATTGCATCATTGTGCTTGTTGTTGAAATTTCAATAAAGAATAACTTCTTTTCAACAAGATCAAATCTACAAGTTCTTATTTTCTTGAACCCACCCTATAAAATTGTATACGAGTATGTTCTTTCTTGTATGACATTTAAAAAAAAGATTTTCCCTTATAAATTAGTTAAATTATAGAGTTTTCCGTTATGAAGTTTCATTTTAATTTGTATGTTGCATACATAAAAATAGGTAGGCTTCCTAAGCCTACCCAAGCAACTTCAGAATGATTCATTATAAAACAAATTCCAATATCATAAACATGCTACAAAGGGCCAAAAACTTTAACTGAACTCAACCAAGAGGAAGTTTTTGCGATCAGTATTTTACTTTAATATGTGTTGACAATCTAAGTTCACTATTACTCATAAATACCATTTCAAAATTGCAATATTGCTTGAATATTTAAGGTACATGCACATTAATAGAGTTTCAAACCAATTCATTTAATTTTTGTTGATATATTGCATTGTTTTTAATATTTATTATATTTAAAAAATGCCATTTTCACTTTTTATAAAAATATTTTTTTTAACCTCACTCAAAAATTTATTTCATTCTTAAAAAGTTCCCCATATTTATTGAATAAACAAATTGGGAAAAACAAGAATAAAGTATCGTTTGATAAATTGTTCTTTAAACCTTAATGTATAGTAAATTATTAATTATTATTAGAATATAAAAACAAACAAAGTGTTTTTGGGAACAAATCAGTAGTTTTCTATTTCATTATAAATGCAAAATAAAATTAAATATTAAAATATACACAAATACTAGAAATAGTTTCATAACTAAAAAAGAATTATTATAAAAATATTGTATATAATATTATGTAAGGCTTAAAACAATTTAAGAAATTATTTTGCTTTATCCCGATTTTACATAATGTATGTTTATTAATTTTCTCTTAATTTCACACCCATTTTATAAAAAGTTTGTTTAAAATTGTAAATATTTTGGGATATCTATTTTTTACACGTTATCTGTCCTAAAATAAAATTTGAAAAAAATTATAAATGTGAATTATTAAATAAAATAATTCTTAAAAAAATACCCTTTTAAAATATAATTCCTATAGATAAGATTGTGCACTATAACATGTTTGTATAATGGATGTATATTCAATTTTAATGTAGTTAAATATTTTTTTATAAAATTTCAAAACTGTACTACCACACAGACATTTTAATTACTGTGATATCAGAACTATGTTTGCTTGAACCATATCTTTCTTATTTTCTAAAAACAAAAAGAACTATATAATAAAATATATATAACTTAAATGTTGCTTTTAACATTTGTTTATTTAAATATTTTTTTTTGTTTAAAATTGTTTAATAAGAAAACAAAAGTGAAAGAAGAAAGAAACGCTTTGGTATACTATGAACGCTTTACAAAACAAAACATACTTGAATCTAGGTTAAGATATTAAAAAAGAAAACTTTTGTCAAAAAATATAAATAAATTGTAAATTAAAATAAAAATTACAAAATTACGAACCTTTAGGATTAAAATGTTGTCGGTAATTTGAAGACAAGTTTTAATATATTCCATTATTAATTTGTCTCCATCAAACTCTAGGTCAATTAAATTTCCAAAAAATATCCATTGAAAAAAATATTTAAGTCTAAGTTGTAATTAATTTTATCTTGTTTTAATATTACTTTTATGCTATACTGATTTGGTTTCAGTTATGTGTTTGATCTGTTGAATAGAATTCATTGCAAATTTACAATTCTGGAATTTACAACTTTGCTGATGACAAAATTGTTTGTAAGAGGTGTAAAAGGTGTTGTCTGAAATTAACTGCAACGAGTAAGTTTTTATAACATCTGGATGGTATGGTTTTATTTCTTACTACAATTTAATTAATTATTTTTTATATTTTTTATTTCTAACAAGAAAATGTGTATCATATAATTTTTGTAATGCACCCGATTGGTTTTAAATATAAAAACTTGTCAAAAGATACAGATAACATTTAATGTAATTTATGTAAATATTTGTTAAAAACTTGCAAAAATTCAATAATTTCAAAAAAATAAAATTTAAAATTACCTTAGCTATAAATAAAATCGAAAAAGCTTGTAAATATAAGATACATCTAGTAGCCCAGTAGAATGTTAACATGTTGTATAAACGTCAAAATCTTATTTTATTTTCTAATTTGGAGACAAACCTATAAAAAGGTTCGAACAAAAAGTAAACGAAATATTCTATTGTTATTTATTTCTTTTTTTTTTTATTATTTTCACGAACATAAAATTATAATTACGAGTATTATCAGAAAATATTATTATGCTAGCTTTACTGTATCTGATCTGACTTTAAAGGCCTTAGAAAAAAAATTAAATGTTTATAATACATGTAAGTAATTTATAATATATGTACCTATAAGACATAGTTAAATATATATATACTTACATTATATAGCAAATCAGATTTAATTAAATGTTAAGAACATCATTTAAACGAAAAATTTTAATTATATAAACAAAAAATTAAAAAAAAACTATCTTAATATTCATCTGTTACGATCCAAGAACAAATCTTGGATGGATACAACCCTATAGTTAATGTTAGAACAATATGTTTCCTTTTTAAGTTTTGAAATTATTTGCATACTCTTGAAAAACAAAAATACTTCATCAAATAACTAGATAAAATTGTAAATACAATGAACATCAATATAAAATAGAACGTAATAAATGAAGAACAAAACAATTTTCTTAAAAAAAATATTGCATTTTTATTAAATTTGGTTTTAGCGGTTAAGGTTTTTGATGAAAAGAAGATTTTTTTAAGACAAATCTGAGTTAAGTCAGATATGTACTACTCACAGGACAGACGAAATTTAAAATTCTTTTAAAAAATTAAAGAAATTTATTAAATGTTTAACATGATATTTTGGTTTCATTGATAAGATCTGTCTTGCACGGCTGGCGCAACGTACTACTATGGAGATCATGGGGGCTGTCCACTATCATTTCAGCTAAAAAAAGTCAACAATTCTTTTAAAAAAAGACACTGATATTTTTCAACGTTTTTCAAACGTAAAGTAAGCCATTTCACTCCAGGGATATGATACAGGTGTCAGCGTCAAAGTAACCTAGTATTTAATAATAACTAACTATACTGTTCGCCATCTAACGCTTTTTTTCAACAAGTGCTTATTTCTTGAATGGTAACACTTAGCTCCTTACTGATTCGAAAGATTAGTTTTATCCTTCCGCTGTATTGGACAAATATGGTTGTGTAAACGCTTGAACAACGCTGGGCAACGCTTAGAGAAGATGCCAATTTTGCCAAAAACAATTATCTTTTCAAATGAAGCTCATTTAAATCTTGGCGTGTATGTAAACAAGCAAAATTGTAGCATTTGGGGCACAGAAAGCGGATTTTGATCCAGAGGCATAATTGGGCCATTTTTTTTCGAAAATGAGCAAGCAGTGGGCGTTAGAGTGAATGGCGATCGTTATTCTGCCTGTTTAACAAATTTTTGTTTGCAAAAATCGAAGAGGTACGGTGCTACGTTCCACACAGCCGAAGCTACACTCGATGTTTTGGCGGACCTAAAGATGGTTCGCACACAAGAAACCCCACATAAATATTAAAAAGGTCCTAACATTTTGGAATATAATATGTATTATAGTTTAATTAAAAATGTTGTCAGTTTTGTCAAATAATTTGATTTTTTTTTTCATTTTCATTAACTTTCCATTGTCGAATTGAAAATTTTGACGTTTCCCGACGCTTCAAGGTCTCTAGAATCTTAATGAAAGATTTTAAGGGAGATGATACGAAACTAATATAATTTAAAAAGGAATCCATTAACGGGTTTTTATCCTTTTGGGTAAGTCTCCTCCACTCACCTTCTATTCACACGGGGCCGTAGATTACGCAAAGAATGTTTTTCTCGAAACGACCCAACTTGCCTTTACCCTCTATTCTCATAGTCCTTGCTTCTGCACCGTATTTCAGGACGGGCAGTTTGATGAGGACCTTATATTGCGACACTTTGATCGCTCGAGAGAGGGCTTCACTACTCAATTGCTTTCTAAGCTTAAAGAAACAGCGGGAGTAATTCTTCGTTTGATATCAGCGTTGATTTTATTTTCTCTGTTCATAACGGAGCCTAGGTAAAAAAAAGTCCTTAACTATCTCAAAGTTACGTTTGTCGATGGTGAAGTTCTTACAAAGACATCGGTCTTGGCATTTCCCACTTATTGGACAGAATTTTGAAAGAGAGTGTCTCTAGTGTTGACGTGATAGCTTATTAATATTATCGCATGACATCGCATCCACGTTATCTAAAGCATTTTTTGACATCAAAAGTTTTTATTGTTTTCTTTATGAAGCAGCTCGAATTCTCCATGGTCATCGTGCACAAACAGGCGAGTTTGGTAGGGATACCAAAACTAAACATGGCCTTGAAATCAATAAAGAGATGGTGCTTGTTGATTTGATATTTTTGGGTTTTTCCAGGATCTGCAGTTAAGTGAATATTTGATCGACTGTGGACTTTTCTGGTCTAAAACCACACTGATGAGTACCTATCAGCTTGTTTACGATAAGCTCTAGATATTTAAATATTACGGCAGAGAAGATTTTCTAAGCGATCTTGAGTAGACTGATGCCTCTATAGTTGGTGCAGCTTACAGGGCCTCCTCTATCAGTATGGAAAATGCAACGATTAAAAAAAATATGTCTTTGCAACGATTCCAATACATGGGCTTCAAACTAATATCATTTTGTAAAAAATACAGTTTTCAACAACAATTCTTAAAAAATCCAACATTCTGCTTTTTTATAAAAACTACAATCTACAAAATTCACAAAATTGCTAAAAATTTATGTTAGATTCTCGATGCCTTGTAAATAAATAAAGGTATTGACTTCATATTAATTTTATAGTATGCCTAATTTTGTTGCTTACCCCACCCCTCCTTAAAATCTAATCCATATATTTTTTGTATATAAATAATAAGATCTTTCAAAATTGGTAAACATTCGTTTTGGACTGAAAACCTCGGGAGCAAAAATAAATATTGAAATCAAACTTATCTTATCATATGCAAAATATTGTTGGTAAATTTTTTAAGCTTTTTAGAAAAATTCAATTGACAACTTTTTTTTACAAAACACGAAAAGATAAAAAAAACACCAAAATCATAATAAGAAATGGTTTTTGTATAAATTAGGAGAAGAAAAAAATGTATTGACCTTTCATTTGTTATCTTTTACAAAACATTGTTTTTAATATTTCCTTAAAGTTGTAAACAAATCGATAGACTGGATGGAATGTTATCAGTGTGGGTCACATCCAATCATCTACATACTTTTCATTTCATCCTTTCAATAAAATTTGTTTAGTATTTATAACGTGAGACCGATTTCGTTTCCATGATTTAAGTTTTGTTTGCATTTTCTTGCCATTTTTCAATAAAAATCGATTTAAAAAATAGAATCGATTTTTAAAAAATAGAATCTATTTTTTTTCTGTTGTATGGCCTCGCAATACTTTTTGACGATCAATGTGCATTAACAGTTATTGAAATTTCAAAAATTGTTCAATTAGTTTTTAATTAAATGTGGTAAAGATAAAATTAAAATTTTCTTTATTCAATTTTTTACTATGCTTTGCATAATAATGCATGATAATTCTTTGGAAATATTTGTACATACAATTGTAGACTGTCACATATACACTTATCATAGTTATTACGTTCAGACTAATATTAAAGATTTTTTTTAAATATTAAAAGTTAAACACATTTTTTTTATATAAATAAATTCAATAATTAAAATCGTTGTTGAATTTTTTCTTGGCGTTCCTATCAATCACATATGTTTGTACATATTTTATTTCAAATGACAATTAAAAAAATGACTAATGTCAAACCAAAAAACAATTATCCAATTTTTCGGAATATTCAAAGTGCAACTACAAACGTTAACGCTGGGTAACGACAGCTAAATACATTTTCACAAAATAAAAATGATTTAAAAAGAGTTAAGAATAAAATAGAGCTATTTACATACAAATGTTATTTTAAAATAATACAACTTCTATTCAGCTTACGCGTTTTATAATGAAATTGAAATTAGTCTTCTACTTATTCAGCATTATCGAAATTTAATTTCTATCGTATTCCAATTATTATTTTTCCACCGAAATTTAGACTTAAATTTTGTTCATATCCAAATGGAAGTAACAATGATTTTATTCCAAGTATATTGATCAAAAATGTTAACGACTTGGATTTTCAACAGGATACTTCTCTTGGTGGAAGATGGTGGACAATGCACATTAAATTTGAATGCTATTGTATAAATTTTGCTACACGTCACGTTTTATGGGAATGCCAAAAGCTAAAGTAGCCTAGACCTCAATTTTAACGTTTAAGTACTACTGTAAATAAGCACACAAGTAGTTGAATCCATATTTGTTATCCTCAAATCATCTTCTTCTAAACAAAAAGCCGGTAGAAAATCTTACCAAATTGTTTGTCTCACGCAAACTATGCACTTGCTCAAAACTAGACCTTAAAAAGAAAAAATAAATAAACTACCATCCATAACCACTAAACAACGACGCAATGTCATTATTGCCAAATATTTGTTCATGCACCAGTGCATCAAAATCAACATTAACATTATTAAACATCAGCAGTTAAACTACAAGAAAATTTGTTTAAGTGGCCTGAACAGTGTTCAACAGTTTGGCTTGCCAAAGCTGCAAGCTTACAAATAAAGTTATAACTACGAGTAAAGTTAAAACTTAAATTGCAAACATTAGAGATTCAGATTATTATAATCTTTTCTAAGCCAAAGTGCATTGCAATGGTTTAAATGGGATTGGCTTATGGCCTACATAGTTCCAGCTGACCCAACATGTTTCACTCGAACACACTGATGTTGCAATCGCACAAAAATGAAAAAGCTCTCTCTGTCTTAATATTCAAAGACTCTACTCAATCACCGGCTAAGTGTGTTTACGGTTTGGCTTTAATTTTTTTAAACCAGTTTTTCTTTTTTTGCGGCAACACTGAAAACAAAACAATAATAATTCGAGCACCATGCGTAAATGATTAAAACCGAAATAATGGCTACAACAAGTGGAAGTAGATTTCACCAAATGATGTTGAAAGAGATTGACTGATGCCTCTTGAGGCCCACGGAAGGCCTACTTTTTGACTTTGGTAAGTGGAGGCGGATGATGGATTCGGATGTTGGACACTGAATTAAGAGTTGAGCTTTGGTGTAATGGAGGAATGTTTGTTCTTAAGTGAAGAAACAGTTATTTTCATCAGCATCAGAAACAACTGATGAGTCTTTCCATTAAGGATTATCTTTTTTTCTTATCTTAAAGAAAGTCCCAAAATTTAGAATGGGTTGAAAATTAAAACATTTGTGGAAGATACTCACAATTTAGTAAAAATAATGCATGGCTTGAAGAAACAAAGTTGTTAACATTGTTAAACTAAGAAATAATAAATTTTAAGCAATAATCAGATAACGGAGGTATAATCGGCGTAGGTGGTTTTTGATAAATAACAGTCAAAATAGACAATTTTGATATATGTATGTATGTATGCTAGGTGCTCGACAATTGATAGCAAAAAGCTGACACTGCCAAATTTTGATGGACATTATCCTTCAAATATTAAATTCCTGTCGCAATGTGAATAGGGCTGCCTGAAGCTAACTCAAAATTTTCTCCGTTGCCTATTTCCCCTTAAAAAAAACATTCTTGTGATCGATCACGGTTTCCACATTGGAAAAAAAAAAACAAGAATATTAAGAATGTGTTCACAAGTCACAATATTATGGGAACTACTTTAAAATTTCACCATGGCAACTATGAATTTAAACAGTTTTGATCGGAAATTTTTTGATCGAATTAAATTGAGTTGAATCATCTTGCGTAGACGAAAAATATGACAGTCACTTATTTCATTAGCCGTTTCCACGACTGTTTTTTATGTTTATATTAGAAGATTTAAATGTTAATTTGTCGTTCTTTTTAATTTTCATTTTTTAGTTATTTTGGCAGCAAAAACAATGTTAACATTTTATTTTAATCTAATCATAAATTTGTTTAACTATTAAAGTTCTTTTTGGAACAATTCCCTTATAAATTTTACTGTTTATACTCGCCGTGAAAATAAGTTGGAATTATTTCTTAAAATTATTTGACAATATTTCACTTCAAAGTATAATATGACCAACTTTTTCTTATAGGAATAAGTTTAACTCATTTTTCTGAACAGCTGATCATTCTAAAAATTTCAGAAATTTCCAATGATCGCTATTACTGTCAAAAAAAGTTCCAATGGTTTGTTTGAATGATAGCAAGTGGCTGTTCAGTTCCTCTAATCTAATGACATAAAATTATTGATTGCTATAAACACTCATTCGAAAACATTAGAAACATATTTCTCCTTTTTCGCTTTTTACTAATATATTTTACTGATAGCTACAACTGGCCTATAAAAGGAAAGTGTCGGGTCTACAACTCAATCGTTTATCTTTGCACAAAACATAACGAATTTTCAAAAAAGAAAACCAATTATGAAAACCAGTGAAAGAGTTTAAAAAATAATTGTATCTGTAGAAAATTGGTGATCAACATTTTTGGTGAAAAGTTAAAAAGAAAGATAAAGAGGGGAGAGTTAAAATTGCCCTTTGAATTGTGGTAACAAAATCTTTACTATTTTTAAAATATTATTCAATATTGAAAAATACATTTTCGCTAATTCTAAATCATTTGTTTTGTTTTTTTTGGGCTTCTACCAAAGCTTCCAAACTCAACTTATCAGTTATGATTCTTAATTTATAATTTTTAAGTTTTGTCTCTCGGATTTCCGTTCTTCTATTTATATTATAAAATATCCCCATTTATTTCAACGTTAGATATTTCAGGTAATACAAGTTTTATTATTTTTCAAAAATTATACAATGGCAATATAACAGTTAAAAAAAATTAGTTTCTATTAACTGCGGAGTTAAACTTTTTGTTTCTTAAATTTGAAATGCAAGAAACATCTTTTGCATAAATCATCCACAACCGCATTTAATGGATTTATTTCAATGATGTCACTTTTAAACAAAACATAAACTTATTTCTTTAATTCTTTCTTTTTTTGAATAAAACTGCCAAAAGCATGTTATTGTTTTTTTGTTTTTTTGGTTTTGTCTATAACCAGTCAATTTACAGTCTCTTTTAGATTCTTTGTTATCAAAATAATCAAGTGAAAAGAACTTCAAAGTTGTTTTCTTCTATGTTTTTTTGGTTTCTATTTTTCGTATTACTAGTTCTTGCGAAACTAGTTGGAAGTTGACGTGTTTTGTGATTGTGTTTTGATTGCCTTGAGATTTCTTGGTTCGATCACCTTTTGTAGCTTGCTAGATGTTTTGCACTGTCTGTAGGTTTATTGGTAGAATAATTGGTTGATAGCGTTGTGTTGATTATGAACTTTTCTGTTCACATATCTAATATTAATTGAAGCTTTTGGCTTTCGAACGTTTTCTGAGTTCTTTGATTTTTTAGAAGTGTTATGCATGAAAGACTTTTTCTTTTTTTTATTAAATAAAAAGAATCATTGAAAATCTATATAATACGGGGTAAGTTAAGATACGTAAATGCATTCAAATCTAACCCTGATACATTTGTGAACTCTAAAAGAAAAACCAAGACAGTAAGACTGGGCCATGGATTACTATTGATTAGGTCGCTCGTAATTTCTTTCATCATAATATCAAGGCTATAGAATTAAAGAAACGTAGACCATTGCGGATGTAAATAAATGAGTTATGATGACAAGAATAAGGAAGAAGAGTAAACAAAAAGATTGAAGTAACAAGTAAATAATTTAAATTTTAACAGAACAGAATTTGAATAAAATAATTGGTGCACCAATTAACGAGAACACTATTTTTGTACTCAATTTAAGCTAGACCTTGCTTAAAATTTGTTTATATTTTTTTTTGTTTCCTTCAGACAAGCTTTGGAGTTATTAAGCTTACTTAGGTAATCTATATTAAACAACAACTATGTATGTATATAAAATATGAACATTCTTTGGTTTCTTTTAAAATTAAAGGTTATTTTGACATTAACAGTTGTTTCCAACTTAAAAATCTCAATAAACAGTCAGTGTAGTACTTGGTAGTGAACAACACTCAGGGCGAACTAATTTTTTCAGATTCATAACAACGCAATTGTCAATTTTCAACTGATTTATCATTGAAAAACTTAACAATCGATTGTGTTAGCTCCATTGATAAAGGCATTTTAAATTGTTGATGAAATTAATAGTAGTTAAATGATTAAATTGTTTACACTTAGTTATTTCAGCAGAAATTAATGTAAAGACGAACTATGAGTTGAAAAAAAAAATTACCAAGAAATAATTTCAGAACTTAAATTATAATAATGATTATATAATGAATTCAATACCCCTGAACCTTAACATGTTCGTTGCCATGTGACCCGTGACAACTTTTAACTCCTGAGAGGCCATGTGACATGCCTGGGTCACAAGCTTTACATTTTTAAATATTTGATTCTGAAGTGGCCCATTGAAAAAAAACACAACACAATATTGGCATCTAGATAAAGGTCTAAATTATTTTTAAAAAAATCCCAGAATAATTCATTCAATAATAGTTCACTTTATTCACAAACAATTTTTTTGAAAGTATATCCATATGTAAGTATAGTTCACTTTATTGACAGAAATAATTTAAAAAATTAGATAATACGAAAAATAGATATAATTTTTTACTTTTGATGCTTATTGAAACACTCCAAACGTATAGAAGGATTTCCTTCACATGTTTCACATAAGGTGGTCACCTTTTTCACTGCTGCTTCTTGACCCTCAATTTTATGTGCATGATGTTCAGAAGTGAGTTTTACATAATGCCTTGCAAACATCCTCTCTTAATTATAAAAGTGTACATTTTTTGTTGTGTTTTTTGTAAAAAACCAAGGTGTTTACTATGGACGTTGATAGCAAAAATTCAAATGCCATTTTATGGTACAATCGAATCGTTTTCCGTAGTGACGTAAAGTAGCACGCCATTTGGTCTGAAACATCGATTTCTTGCTTAGCATGATTGAAGTCTACGATCATCCATAACTTTTTTATTTCCTGACCATCTCTATTTCTTTTTCCTGCCCATACTTCCTCCAAGCCTTATTTAGTAGAGTGTGGTGTCCCGTTTATCTTTCTACTTTGCAACTACAATGCCCGAGTCTTCCAGCGAAGATTTCCTTCGGAGATCGCGCGTTTAAGTTTCTTTCCAGAAGCTTAAGTAGTGTACTCACCTTTCCTAATCGGTTACCTCTAAAAGCTGAGTGGATGAAGTGGATGAACTTTACACCCAGAGAAAAAGACTGTGTAAAATTGCCTTATTTGCCTAAGGTGAATTTTTTTGTATGGAAGTTATTTTCTAACATAATTTTGCCTTAGTGCTAAGGCAATTTATGCTCGAAAATCCTAAGCTAATTTTACCTAGAATAGGCTACCGTGCCTTAGATGGATAAGGTAAATATTTTTGTATGGAAAATATTTACTTACATAAATTTACCTTAGGACTAAGGCAATTAATTGTAAAATTTTAGCCTAGAAATAAGGTAATTTCACCTAAGCCTAAGCTAATTTTACCTAGGAATTTTTTTTACTTAGAATGTTGTTTTCCTAACATAATTTTGCCTAGAACTAAGGCAATTTATGTTAGACTCTTACCTATGACTAAGGTAATTTTACCTTTGGCCTTGGTAAATTTTACCTAGGTTTTTTTTTTGGTAGAATAATTTTTTTCTAAAATAATTTTGACCAGAACTAAGGCAATTTTACCTATGGTCTAAGCTAATTTTTTCCTGGGGAATTTTTTCGGTGAAATGTTATTTTGCTAACATAATTTTGCCTAAAACTAAGGCAACTTTTACCTACGTTAATTTAACGTTTTTTTGTTTTGTTCAGCAAAAAGTTCTAAATTCTTCCTAAAAAAAAGGAAATATGCTTCAATAACTTAGCGATTTAAATGTCATTATAAAGGAAAAAATTATAATTATAATGAATAAAGCCTTTAACTTTAGTCAAATGCAAATTAAGTATAAAACAAAACACACTTTGATTTGTTTTTCAACGTGGCAACGTGGCTCTTCAACCCATTGGCATTTGGCTTTTCTAGCCACCTTTTTCCTTTCTTTACCATTACGCACAACAATAATATAAATTAACGCCCAGCCCACTGAAAACGCCGTATTAGGAACACTTTGGCATACACATTTTTTCTATTGACAAGTCAATAAATTTTTTTAATACCCTGCGAAAAAAATTTCAAAAATAGGCTATCGTAGCCTATTCCTAAGCTAGCTCAAAACGGCCTTATGCCTAACGTGAAATCAGCCCCCGAAATAGGCTAATTTTACACCGACTTTTCTCTGGGTGTAGAAGCAGCTGAAATCTGTTGCGTGACATCACTTGGGGTACAAAAGAGTTCTTGAAAAAGTTGCTAGTGTTCTACTAGTGAGCAATCGAGGGATTTTTCACAATCCACAAATAAAAGTCCCAAAAATTGTTTCATCTCCGGTATGTTTGTATCTTCCACCGCTTTGAGCGGGAGTTACGTGTTATAGTATTATTTCACAAGAATTCGTTGGGATTTTTATTGGTCTCGGTAACGATAAGCTGAAAAACAACTTTAGTAACCATATGATTATATATGTACATCAATTGGTCACATTACTGATGTCACTGGCGGAATATCAGTTGCTCTTGCTGTGTTTGGTTCAAAAACAAGACCAGCAAGTAACTGTTCTACATTTGTCTGTTCTATTAAATGTCCAGGTATTTGTTTAGGCTCAATTTCCTCGTTTTCTTCTCCAGATGAATTAGTCAAATCTGGGAGATCCGAATCGCTATTATTTCCATCAGAAGGTATGTACTCATCGGAGTCAGAAGCTTCGAAGACCAATTCATCGTCATCGGAATCTTCACCACGATAACGATTTCCTTAAAATACATTATAACTTATAGGAAAATTATAGGCTGCCATCAGAAAACGTTTATTTCAACTGATTCCTGTAACTGATAAAGCGAGATCTACACAAAAAAAGCGCATAACTAAGAAAATAACCATGACCGCCAGCAGGTCACGTGGCAACTCATATGTGAGGTGCCATTTGACACGCCGCGCCGGTAGTCACACTTAAAAAAAAGTTAATAATTTGACAAAACACAAAACAAAAACCAACGAACACTTTTGAACAAAAACACACTTATGGCACATACAGTAGACATTTTCGAATTCAACTTCTTCACATTTCTCATTGATATATTTTTCAACATTTACAACCTCACAGAATTATTTTGGGTTTGCATTTCAGATCCAAATACTAAACTAAAACTAAAGTACTTTCACGTTACCTCTTGCATGTGAACCTCGGCCATTCAAAATAACTCCAAACTAATTCTTTTTTTTAGATCCGCTTTGGAAAAATTCCGAATTTTCTTCAAGCAAATTAACAATTTTGGAGATTTGCACGTTGTTGGTCAATATTTAAGACCTTTTCTCGGGAAATAAAACGATTTTTAATTTGCTCAGTTAATTTTATCAAAATCAACTTCAATTGATAAAATTTTCTCCCAAAAATAAAAAAAAAATGTTTGACAGTCGCAATATGGATTTAGGCTCAAAATGAACCATTCACAATAGGTTGAAACTGTAGGCATTAAGGTTCATGCAGGATGGTGCACCTTCCAACATATCCCATGTCACAATAAATATATTGCTCAAGTTCACGGATCGTGTTACCAGCCGTCTTAGCGTTGTCAACTAGCAGCCTCGGAGTTGCGATATGATTTATTTGTGCTTTGAGGGGCACTATGAAAGACTGATATTATGCCAACAATCTGGAAAACGAATTAAGAACTTAAGACTAATATCATCCAAGCAATTCGTCAACAACGCCCTATAACCAACATTTAAGACTTCAAAAATTGGAGAGACATAATTGACAACCGCGAAGCCAGCTGTTGAATCTACACCACCATATAATTTTTCTTTTGTTCATCTAAAAAACAAAAAAATATTATGGCCTGCTACCTTCACTAAGACGGTTTTTTTAAGAATCAAGATTTTTATTGTAGATGTAAATAGTACTTTACAGGAAATTTTAAATTCTATAAGAATTATAAATGATTAAAATTACAGGATATCTAAAAAAATTGTACACCGAAATTTGTCCATCTTCGAAAGCTCAATTAAAATGTTTTTCTAACAGGTATTAATTTTCAAGAGAGTGTTTTTTTTTAAGTGTTAAATTGTGTAAGATTCAAGTAAGTAGAACAACATTCACTTTTAATTCTTTTGGTTTTATATTGTTATTGTTTTCCCAAATTATCAACCCCCAAAAAAAAGGAGATCTTATAAAGTGCGAAAACTGAAAATTAATTTGCGTTCTACGAGCCATTGCCAAAATAGTAACAAAAGTTATACTGGAACGCATCAGAGAACAGCTTGAGGTCACACTTGATGCCGAACAAGCAGGATTCCGTGCTGGATCCTCCTGTATTGATCGTATTAACACCCTGCGAATCATTATTGAACAGTGCGTTGAATATCGATCACGGCATACACCTGCCTTGATAGCGTTAACAGGGAGTATATCTGGTAAGCTTTGCGGAGCAGAGGCATCTCAGAAAAACTAATTGCTATTATTAAAGCAGCATATGTTGTCAGATGATTTTGAAATCCGAAGTGGAGTCAGACAGGGCTGTATTCTGTCGCCAATATTGTTATTGTTGGTGATAATGTACTGCACTCAGCTCTGTCAGGTAGCGAAGGGATCCAATGGACTTTGACATCCTATTTAAAGCATTTAGATTACGCGGACAATGTTTGTTTACTCTCTCATAGGATTATGGGTCTCCAAGAAATGACAACCGCTACCGGTAGAAAAAGTGGATAGCTTTCAATAGCTTGGAAGCATCGTTTGCATCGAAGAAGGAACCGAACAAGACGTCATCTGCTTCATCGGCAAAGCAAAAGCAGCGTTCGGTAAGCTGTCAAAAATTTGGAGGAATGACTCTATCAGCTTAAGAACAGAGCTACGACTGTTTCGCACAAATGTCGAATCTGTGCTTCTTTATGGGTGCAGCACTTGGAAGGTTACTTCAGCCATAACAAGCTGCAAACCTTCGTAAAAAGATGTCTTCGTAACATCCTAAGGATTTTCTGGCTAAACAGTATTTCAAATGAGTACCTTCATAGAAGGGCAGGTCAGGAACCTATAGAATCTATAATATGAAGACGTATGTGGCGATGGATTGGACATACGCTCCGAAAAGGTTACGATTTCATTGCAGGCTCGACAATGATATGGAATCCGCTCACACAAGAAGGAAGAAGAGATGGACAGACGAGAAGCACATTTCGCAGGCCAGTCGAGGCGGAATCAGCGTCACAAGGCAAGAGTTGGAGGAAGCTGAATCACATCTCCGGAAACCGTACACGATGGCGCGTAGGCGTATGCCTCTTAAGGGGTCCCCAACGAACTTAACATGTCTGAGGACCTAAGTAAGTAAGTAAGTAATTATCAAGAAGGTATTGGTTTACATATTAGGTATTGTAAACTTAACGTTAGAGTACAATAATATAAAATAAATAATAATATAATATGGTACAGATTCTATTGTCCTCTATTGGTTTAATATGAAGTCTAATCAAAACCTTAAGCTCGTTTGCTTTTGAATAACAATTAAATAGTATACAAAAAGTAATATGTAATATTTGATACATGTAATTTCACCCTCAATGATATCGATTTAAACATCTTGATAATTAGAAGTGACCTCGAGTCATTATTATCCGTGACCATAAATCGAAGTCAGCTGAAAGTATATTCCTTTGCGTCACAATTCGAAAGCCCTCAAGACATTTTTTAATTCCTTATAACGGGAAATGAAAACTTGATAAACCTCTGTCCAATTGTGAAAACAACAATGAACTTTTCACCCAACAATATCCAATTTCAGACTTATCATAATAAAATAAACAAAACATATGTAATTCCTGTTCCACAATTTAAAAATAAATAATTATTATGATTACTCGTGCTTCCAAAACCTGTTGGATTAAACACCTTGTTTATATTTTTGATAATTTTTATTTATTTTTGTATCATTATAACAACAACTGGTCTTAATTTTAAGAAGGTACATTCGTTTATGTTTCCATTTGTGGTTTCAGAAAAAAACATTGACAGAAGTTGATATTTTTTACCTGTTCTTTAACTAATAAACAATAATTGTGCTTTGATATGTTTAATGATCAAGTCTAAAGGAATTAAAGTGAGTTAATTAAAATATATAACGTCATGTCATTCGATCATCACTTAAAAAAGACATAAAAAATGTACAATTACGATAATTCTTAGATTTTTATATTTGATGTATGTTTAATAGTTATTGTTACTCTTATATCTTTTGGTTTTTAAAATAGTAAATGGCCTATATACCTTGAAGCATGTACTAGTGAAATAAATTTATTGTAATATTGTTTTAGTATATTTTTGATAACTGGTCAGAGATAGCACACATGTTTCAAAATAGAAGTCGGGTCACTTTTCCAAGGTAGTAAGGCCTAGTACCTCCTAACATGTGGAGGTTACATTTTATATAAAAGAACTAAACTCAATTTAATATTGTCAATGGCTCTTCACAGTTCTACTCTTAGAGCAATAATTAATTTTTTCAAAGAAAAAGGAACACCTGAAACACCTTCCTGCTCGATTTCAAAAATTACGAAAAATTAGGTGAGACAACAGCTCATACAGAACTAGGGCCTAGTGATCTATAACTCTCAACCATTCTTGTGTGCCAGTAATTTAAGTCATGTAGGGGACCTCCAGTTTTATTGCCGAATCCGAACGTCATGACAGGAATTTATCTTGGAACTAAGCCAGAAAATACAAAATATTACATTTTAACATAGTTCCCATAAGAAGTTATTGTAGTCGGTATTATTTGTCGAATTAAAAATGTTGACATTTCTAAAAGTTTCAAGGTATTTAGAATCCTAATCAGAGAGAGATGTCTGCTTGTGCGTGTGTACGTGAGTTACTGCGGTCGTACGTCCGTATGTTCGGGAAGTTTTTTTTGTCGTCCATATCTCAAGGAATAGTTATCTCTTATCTTCAAATAAATATACAGTAAGATGCTGAAGGGACGTTAAACAAAATTGAGTTAATATTTTCTTACTATACCATTTTTTTAAACAAAAGTGAAAACTTTTGTTGACCCAAACTTGTCTAATTTTGATAAACATTTAATTAACTGTTTTTTATAAATCAAAACAATTTGTCAGCTTGGAAATTTTACCAACAAAAAAACGCAAAAAAAAGTGTACCTGTAGAACCATATTTAAGATCAGCGAGTCGTAGGCGTCAAGATGCAAAGCATTTAAAGTGGTTTCCCTCCCTAAATTTTGGGAAAAGTTGTACTTTTGATGCACTTTTTCTTAAAAACCCGGCCACTACTTGCCGGCCGACGAACGTTTCTAGTATCTCCTTTGCTAATGAGTACCTTCAACTTTAATATCAACAGGTTTCCTTTCACTCCAAAAATAAGCTGTCAGCTCTCGATCTAAGAATGTTTCGTAAATTTCAACTATTTACTATAAATTTTTGATTTCAATTTATAGTTGAAAGTCATGTTATAAAAAATATTATACACCGTATTCAAATTTCATAAATGGAAACAAATCTGAGAAAATAATAGAATAATTATAACCCTCTATTTCTAAAGTTAAATTAAATCTTCTTGTTTTGGAATGACAATTAATGTTGATAACACTGATCGCCAAGGTTTTCTTACTGGCAAAACTGTCAGGTTTCAATTTTTGTTGGCCTAAATTCAAATTAGAAATTAACAAAAAAAAAGAAGATATAAGGCTATTTTTTTCCAATACGAATATTCCAAATCCGTAATTCCTTTCTTCAATATTTAGTTAAAATACATTTAACAGTAAAATTTTAATGATTTTTTTAACTTAAATAGTAATCATTTTACATAAAATAATTACTTAGTTTTAAACATTATATGCGTTAAATATTGTCCTCTATTATTAATACATTTACGAAGCCTTTCCCGGAAGTTTTAAATTACTCGTCGAGTCATTTGTGGTGTAATGGCTGCCACTTCCTGAGTGATTGCCTCCTTAAGTGCTTCCAAAGATGTTGGGCGATGAGTGTAGACTTGGTCTTTAAATTTCCCCAAACAAAAAACTAATGTTGGTCAAGTAATGATGCCCTCTAAATATCTCTCTTAAAATGGTTAGTGAACGCCTCCGTGAAGTCTGATTGGAGGAAGGTCTCAATCATGTGACAATAGTGATTCACATTAACTGTAACTTTTTACCCATTTTCTTCGAAAAAATAAATACCTAACTCACCAAATTCAGCAACAGCACACCAAACTGTAACATAAGGGCTGTGAAGTGGTCGTCGATGAATTTCTTAAGGGTTTCTGCTGCCCAGTATCGAAAATTTTGTTTATTTATAGTAACCGATAAATAGAAATGGGGCTCGTCAGACGAAATTAAAACAGCACCAACGGGAATGTTTTGAAGAATATATTCACAAACAACTCTGCGAGTTTCAAAATCTCTCTCACTTAATTCAGGTGCGATCATCATTTTTTAGGGATGCATACACTACTATCAGACAATCTAAGGGCAGCTGCATGTTTAAGTGCTGAACGGAGATTTCTGGATAGACGCACTTACACGTGCCACATTGTTCGTCGTTGTTGCGGAACCCGTTGCTCTAAAGTTTGACAACCAAACTTGAATTGTTTTTCTATCCGGAACAGGATCATGTCGTCCGAGTTGAAATCGAATGTGAAATGCTCGCTGAGTAGTAATCACAGAACCACCATTACGGATATATTCCTCTACGACAAATGCCCGATGTTCACCGTGCCATGCCATTATGATTACTAAAAACAGCACGTAGACCTCTATCTATCTATACCCGGACTACCATTTTATCTATGAATAGCTTTAAATATAAACGTCTACAAATACGGGAGTATTTTTTGCTGGACCCTGTATTTATATTAATTCTTATATTATTTAAAAACTCTTTAAAAGCTGTCAGATTTTACCTGTCAAAAGTTAAAAAAAACGCTAAACAATTTATGCTTAAATTATTTTAAATTATATTAAGCAAAACGGTTTGAAAGTTAGTTATGTTCTTGAAACGGAAACGATTCGGTTGTCTTTTAGTAAAGCCTTAAACCTATTGAGAATTTTCAGAAACTCTGTAAGATACTAGAATAATTTTAGTTATATCTAGAGAAGAGGAAGATTTGTACTTTGGCAAATCATCACATTTTATTGAAACCGTTTTTTAAGTAGTCATATTTGAAAAGCTTATGATGTGATAAAAAAAAATGTAACGGTCACATTCGAATTTGGGACATCTTAATCCTTTAAATAAGCATTGTTTTGTTTGTGGGACTGATAATAAAACGTTATTTTGGGAAAGAGTGTAATTCGATACTTGAAAAGTTCATAAAAATGGATTAATATTCTTTGTCGGTTTAGAAAGGAACTCTCAAAAAAGATTGAACGGCAAAGCTCCAAGTCCGTAAAAGGATATTACAAAAATATAAGGACCATAAATTCATAATTGAACAGTGTGCTCTTAAACATTTAAATTGTTTCTGCAAATTAAACAAAATATATCGGCTTCATATTCACCAGTTTTAAGCCGTTTTCTTTTTGCTTAAATTTTATTATTTAGAAAAATATTCGATATCACTCGAATTAGACAAAAGATCACAACTATTTTCTTAAATCCCTCTCTTAAATCGTTGAATATTCTTATTTATGTTTTTGTTTTAAATTTTATTTTTCAATAATACTTACGTACATATACGAATGTAAAGTTTTTCAATATGGGAAATAATAAAAACACTTTTTTTGTAAATACATTTTTTCTTTTAACAATTTCCATTTTATTTACATTATAAAAATATCTACAATCAAGTAACTAAAATCTAATTAATACCAATATATAATAATTTTTCTTTTAATTATAGGGAAGCCATCAACTTGAATGTCTTAAAATTAATATTTTGTTTCCAAAAAGCAATAGCTTATAATAATTTGTTTATGTATCTTAATATTGATTTAATATTTACATAATATAACACTTTAAAATCACAACTCTTTTATAAATAAAACAAAAATTTTAGAAATATAATAAAACAAATGCGTTCTACTTTATATTGATAATGATTATATTATAAAATTTAAATTAAATATTTATCAAATGAATTTAATTAGTTATACCAAATCTTAGGTTTTGTGTTATTATTTTCATGAATAAAAGATGTCAAATCAACAATATACATTTATATAGTAAAAGTTGTCATATCCGACATCGTCGTTGTTTCCCGCATTGTCACAGTCGTGTTAATATTTTATTGTTGATTTTCAAGAACTCTGTGCAAATTTTGAATTTGAATTTTGACTTGTATATAATTTTTGCCGTTTTCTTCTGCTCGAAGAAACATAAATCAAGTCAAAGTGAAGATATGGCCGTAACACACTGATCCTGAATTCCTGGATCTGTTGTACTTGGAGATCTTCTTGTACCGAATTTCCTGAATATCTGAAAATAAAAAACAAATGTTTCGTTATAATTTGGAAAGAAGTTTTACTTATATATTTAGAACAACTTATGTAAATAAAAATAGAAAAGTATGCTACTATTCCTAGATACTTAAAACTACAACTACTGCTAATACTAATGATTACTATACAATTTAGTCTTAGTCTGCAATTTATTTGGGTTATAAAAAAATAAAAATTAAAACCCAAAATAGAATTATTTTTAATATGAAAATGTAACATAACATAACATAATATGAACAATAAACATAACATACTCAAAGAGGAGATCCTCTTGATTGTACCAACGATAGAGGTTTACAAAATCTTCTCTGACGTAATATGTGAAAGTCTAAGACCTATCATCAACAACCTGATAGATCCTTATCAATGTGGTTTTAGGCCAGGAAAGGCCAAGGTCCATCAAATATTCACATTACATCAGATCCTGGAAAAAACCCGAAAATATCAAATCAAAACCCACCATCTCTTCATCGATTTCAAGGCCGCATATGACAGCATCTACAGGGACGGGCTGTAAAGAGCCATGTCTAGTTTTGGCATTGCTGACAAATTCTTTCATATGTGACTGTGGATAATTCGCGTTACTCTATTAAGGTTGGAAACAACCTATCTAAACCTTTTGATATCAAAAATGGTTTTTAATATGTTCCTTAAAAGAATTGTGTAGAGCTCCTGCGTCAACTCTAGAGTTACTTTCTTTCAAAAGTCTGTCCAATAACTGGAATATGGTGATGCATTGACATAATCAGAAGAACTCAGCGTGATTTAAATGGAACTTTTGTGGGTATTGAGACAGAGCGGAAAAAATGAATAAGCGGTCAATGAGGGAAAACAAAGTACACACTGTCATCGTGAAAGAATCTACAGCACCGACGCGACGCCTGAAATTAAACGACGAATTACTCTTGGTAACAGTTGTTTCTTTGGGCTAAAATAGCAATTGAGTAGTAAAGCCCTGTCCACCATCCCCGTCATTAACTATGCCAAATTTGGATGAAAACACATGGGTCATTTTGAAAAAAAAAAGTTCTTCTACAGCCCCGTATGCATAGAACGATGGAATTACGAGCTGTACAGCGACGAAGACTTATCCATAAGGATAAAAGTCTATTGACTGAGATGGCTGGGTCACGTAGAGCGCATGGAAACCAATTCTCCATTTCGGAAAGTCTTCAAGGAGATATCTAGGGGCCAAGCTAGATGGAAAAATTTGTTGGGTGAGGCCCTAATGCATATAGGACTACAGCGCCAACTTAAGTAAGTATTGAACATAACTCGCTCCTGTTCTGAAAACCTAACGAATTCAGATTCATATTCAAGTTCATTAAGGTTTTGATTGATATTACGAATTATATTTTATTTTCTATAGATGCCACCTATTTGTCTATATTTATTGTTGACAGATAGTTATTCTCTCAAGCCCATATAATACACATGTGTTTACTCTTGATTCTTATTTTATCCGTACTGTTCAGATATTCTTTCTTTAGCCGTGCTTCAATAATGTTGAATGCTTTTCTCGATTCAATATGTAACATTCATTACAATATGCAAACATTCAAAATAAAGACTCACAGGTATCTGTTGGTAAATTGAATCAACTTTCCTGATTGTTTTCATTGTGATACATAATTTGAGGGTATTAATAACCCATACAAATAATGTAAATTTTGTAAAAGCATACTTAACCAAGTTCAATAGATTTCCAACTGAAAGATATCATTTCACGAAGCTTGAAGTCCTAAAAATTTTATGAGTTTGAGAATGGCTCTATATCCTGTATATATCTACAATACTGAACCGTAATTAAAGAAGAAGCGTCATATAACCAAATGCCACACAAAAAACACACAACGATAATTACTATCGCCCTATCGTGTAAAAATATCAGATGATGATTATTATCAATGTTATACGTTACGTAAGTGCATCAGCTGATGAATGTTTTTTTACACTTTCCATCTCACTTAACAGATTGTCTATTAAGTATTTATTTTTTTTGTTGCTGTTACTAAATTGTTGAAAATAGTTCCTAGGTTTTTGCAATTTGTATTTGTTTTCGTTCGCACAAAATGTTCAATTTTACAATAAGAGGTGGTTGATGTTAAAAATTTAAATTTCCTTGATTAGTTTTTAATAACATGAGACTCTATTGCGGACTTAAGTTGTAAGCTATAAATGATAAATCGTATTTTGATAGAACGATTTTTAAAAATATTCATGTTGAATTATCTCAAGATTCTGATGTAAAATAAAGATTTTTATGTATATAAGAGCCATGGTCCCAGTCAAAGGTTTTCCTATAAACAAATAGGAGTTTAGTGGTGGGTTTATGAAGTGATTTTTTAAATTAATAACAATCCGTTTTTTTTTGATTGCCATTTATAGAAAATTCTACAAATATGCCTTAATTAGTTTGCACTTTGACAAGGTACTGTAGACTACATTTTATGAATGCCTTTTTGTGAACACCATTGCCCAATCAAGTTTTTAGCTTTTAAACTACCAACAACTAAAATTTAGAGGTAATGACTTAATACAGTAACTTTTAATTTAATTTGTGTGAAAAAGCAGCACAAATTGAATTAAAATGAAAACATAATAATATGAAAAACGAGTGATGAGTACGAACATGTTTGAAGGTACCTACACATTTGAAAAAATAATAATAATAAAAAGAAAACAATATACATACATGAAAACATTTTTTTTTGAGAAGGTCAATGAATATGAAGTATAATAAAAAGTTTTATTTTTTTATAAAATGTTTATGGTTCCTTTTATTACAGTAGTTGATAGTATTATTATTGGTCTCAAGAGGTTTCAACGTAGTATCCGTGTATGGGCACGTAACTTCAAAGTCATCAAAGGAGTGCCTTTGAAAATAATTTTTAATTTAATGTTTTAGTTCAATGATGTTTAAAAAAAATATACATTAAGGTACATAACTCAGTTCCCATGTGATATAAAGCGAAGCCACATTTCATATTTAAGTTTTGATGTTTTGTTTTTACTTGAAACAAGCAATATTTTAAATAAGAACTATGGTTCTTGGCTTTATTTTATTTTTAGAATGGGAATTATGTTATTTAATTAAATTTGTAGGTGGCCCAACACGTTAAAGATCCTAACCATTAAACTCTATTCTTAAATTCAAACAAATTCCTTTAAATTCAAATAAAAGAGGCTGGGATGCCACCCACACTGATAACTTCCCATCCCGTCTGTCGATTTGCCTTGCTTAAAAGTTTTTAAGGTTTTCGTGTTGGGTTAAACAAGTTGTTAGTTGAATTATTCTTGCAAATTTTAAAATAACCAACAATGTTTTTTATATCAAAAAACAGTTAATTTTGAAAATCTACTTTTATTAAAAAGATTTTTAGTCGAAAACAAACTTTTATCAATTATAGTAGGATTTCTTAAATGTTTACAAATTGGATGAATGAAATTAATTTGAGAGATACCAAGAACCGAACATCAATTTTTACCAAAATTGCTATTTTTTTTTGCATGAAAACAATATTTTCTGTGAAACAAAAAAATTTTGAAGAAAATAATTTTTGAAAAGCTATTTGAGTCGAAAGTACATTTTTACCAAGTTTTAGTATTGTTTTTCTTTAGGTTTTTATTTTTTGTTAAAAAAAAACTGTCAACTCGATTTGTTGTGTGTTGACAACAACATTTTTTTTAAAGATAAAAGTAGTTTAAAGATAATACCTCAAAGTTTTAAGAAGATATTTGAGCCGAAAGTCAATTTTTACCAACTTTTATTATTTTTTGTTTGTTTAGGTTTTTATTTTTTTTGTAAAAAACGGTATAAAAAAACTGTCAATTTGATTGTTCTCAAAATTTTCCCAGATATTAAAAACGTTATTTTGCGTTGCACAAAATTGTTTTGGAGATCAAATCAATTTTATTTGTAAAATTTTCGAGGTGAAAAATTTTAATTTTCAGTCATCATTAATTGCATTTTTTTACAAAAATATACTGGTTTGGTATTATGTTAAAATATATAATATACAATTTAATTCAAGTCTCTAGTATTAATATAAAGGGTTGACCAAAATTGTCACCTTTTTTAAACTGCTATGGTAAAAAAAACCACTCACGCAATTTTTTTGATAGTCCTTTCTGCATCTGTCTGCATTATTGTCTGTATAACAAAATTTATTTGAAGTCGTTATCTCTTCTTCTTGAGATATCGACTTGAGCTAAGGACGACGAAGAAAACGTCGAGAACGTACGAGCATACGGACGCGACGGACGGTACGAACGTACGTATGCACACACTTTTTATCAAACAAAAAAATATATAATAATTTTTCAAAACACTATTTAGATGGATTAAAAAAACATTTAATCAATAATGTTTTGTTGAAATATATCATGTATTTTAATTTAAATTTGGTGGTCTAGAAAAGATCGAATTTAAAGAGTCTACTTGAAGTTTCCAATCCTGCTTAGAAATTGTAATGAGACTAAAATTCGTACTTTTCACGACATAAACTCAACATCAAGATCAGAATAAGACTTATTTATACAAGATCAAAAGATCACCGACGACGACTTCGAAAACCAAAAACAAAAAGTGGTATTTAAAAAATCATCGTAGGGTGTGATTTTCCTCTTAACACCAAGAAATTATTTTTATTAGGAAATTTTACGTTAATTAGAGCCAAGGTTGCTTAGGTCCTACAAGTTTATCAAACGCCAAGGAGTTATAACTATAAAACGGTTGATAAGGTATTGTAATTATCAATCAATTTATACTGTCTTGAAGAGTTCGATTTCAACTTAGAGTGATTTACTCTTTCACATCAGATTTGTGAGTTACGGCTTTTTGGAGCTTCGTAAATGAAATATTTAGTTTAAAAAAGAATTGTGATGATTGCTCAAATTTTGTATCAATATTTTTAGTATTCAGTTTAAATCTTTTCAGCAGCATTTCATATTTTTTTAAACCAAGACGATAATGCAAAACATTTAATCACTACATTAAGTTTTTGGAATATAACGCAAACAAATATAAAAATAATCTTGTTTATTTTTATAATTGAGCTGGTAGTATATAAATCAAACATTCGGATTCGAAATTATCCTCAAAAATTAACTTTCAAACATATTTTTCAAAACCATTAAAGTATCATATGAAGAATAATTAGCAATCTCATAATTAATGCTGCTCCTCAGAACACAGTGCAATTTTGTTTAAGCTGTTGTTTAAGAACATAAGATTCTTATCTAGTTTTCTACCTTAGTCTTAAAAACATTGTTTTTTAACTTCCCATAGGAAGTTATTGTAATCGGTACGATTTGTCGAATTGGCAATTTTAACATTTCTCGATGTTTCAAGGTCTAACAATCTAAATAAAAGATTTGTATAGAGATGTCTTTGTGTGCGTGTGTAAGTAGCTTCGTACGTCGGAAAGTTTTTTTCGTCGTCCATAGCTAAAGAACCAGAAGAGATATTGACTTAAAATAAATGTAGTTGCAGACAGACGCAAAAATGACTCCCAATGGTTTTTTTTTACCATTGCAATTGAAAAAAGGTGAACATTTGGGTTAAACCAAAATATCTCACAAACCAATAACGCTAATATATATTGTAACGTGATACCAAACAAGTATATTTTTGGAAAAAAAAGTAAAAACAAGCAAACACTCCTAAAATTGTTAAAAAATTGGTTTTTGACCAAAAATCTAGTTAATAAAAAAATAATTTTGAAATCAAAGTATTTCATCATATGCAAAATGTTATTGGAAATTTGTATGTTTTTTGAATTATTTAACTGACAAATTTTTTACAAAACACGAAAACCTACAAACCTTTTAAGCAAGACTTATCGACAGACGTAATGGGAAGTTATCAGTGTGGGTCGCACCCCAGTCCCTTTTTTATTTTTAAAGAATTATAATTATGGCAAACAAAGTTGGCATTAAACTAACAAATCTTTCTATCAAATAAGTTTTTGGAGATGTGATATATTTAAAGTTCGAACAAAACACATACACGGCTTTTTGAAGGTATGTAAATGAAGTACTTAAAAAAAAAAACTTGTCATGATTGCTAAAATCTTTATCAATATTTTTAGTATTAAGTTTAAACCTTTTCAGCTGAATTTCACATTTTTGTTTAAAGAACGAAAAAAAATATAGTAACACATTTAATTTTGTTTGTTCTTATCATAAATCTGACATCTAAACAAGGTCACAACTAATTTTGGAATATACTGCAAAAATGTATAAAAATAATCTTGAAAACATATAATTTTATGTTTAAATTTTGAGCTAGTTGCTTATGATTTTATGATTTTTATTGTAGCTTAAAATATTACATTATTTCTTTATCTTAAATATATATTGCACAATTTACAGAGATTGGTATATTATCTCACTTACTACTGCCAAGTTTAAATGAGTTTTTAACATAAAATTCAAAAATAAAGTATTGGTTGAAGGAAAAGCTACTTAAAAACCTTCATTATCAAAAGAGTATAAATCAATACATACATTAATAAATATAAAACAGAGGGAAGGGGTGGAGTGCAGTCAAAAGCTAAGAGTTGCTTATCAGTTAAACATTCGTGTTCAAAGCCAGCATCAAAAATTAACTTTGAAACATATTTTTCAAAACCGTGAAAGCATGAAATAAAGATTAGTCCTTGTAAAAGATTCAAAATAAAAAACAGTGATTGCATGAGAGCTAGAAACCTATCTTTTGCGTACTTGAAATTATTCAGAACGACCAATAACATCAATTTTAGAATCCTCTATGCGACAGCAAACAAAAAATTCAAAAAACTTTCTAAAGCAAAAAAGCGAAATTTTGACAAAAAAAAAACATCGAAATGGTAAACAGCGCTAAAAACTCAATGGAGTTCTGGAAAGCAATTAGGCTTGTGAGTGGAAAAAAGATTCCAACGGCTACAGTATTGCACAATGAACAATTACAAATCCATTTTAAAAGTTTACTCAATACTTCACACATAGCACCATCGTTTCTATATGCACCACCAAATCTTATTACTTGCGACATATAGGAACTATATGGCAAGTTTTGCATTCGTGCAAAATTTCGAACTCGAGATTTTAATCAAACATGATATTACGATGGTAGAGAAGTCGAAAAAAGTGGGTCCCGCGATTCCGTCCGGTCGATTTTGTCTGTCTGTCCACGCTCCTACAGCCTAAACCATTGGGTCGATTGAGTTCAAACTTGGAAGTTAAGGTTTTGAGCAGATTCGCGTTAGGCGTTTTTTTCATTTTTTTTTTAAGAACAAAACTAACAGTGGCTCCCATACAATTTTTTTGGTCAAAAACAGAAAATTCGAATTTTCTCAAAAACAAACCGATAGATTTTTTTTAAATTTTCTCTAAAATTTTATTTTTTAACTTGTCTTCTTTTTATAAGAAAACCATATTTTTGTATTGCTCAGGAAAGGTACCGCTCATAGAACCGTTATTTTGTTTTTTAATTTTCTCAGCTACTTATGATCCGATTTCAATAATTTTTTTTCTGAATGAGCTCTTATATTGCTTTAACAATATTTGATTATCAAAAGTGCAATTTTTTATTGTTTGGATTTTTAAAAAAATATTGAATTTTATTTTTTCAATATTCGATATCTCGAAAACGGGTCAACACTTTTTTAAAAAATTCAAAAGTATAGCGTATATTAATAATCTCTTAACAACTGCGTACCAAAAATATTTTTAGAACAAAATTTAAAAATTTTATATACAAAAAATTAATTTAAAAAAAAAACCGCTCTAACGATTTTCAAAAAAAAAATTTGAAAAATCAAATGCTTTTTTATTTATAAAATGACATTTAAATTTTTGAAGACAAACTTATTTTTCGGGTGAAATTTCGAATCTTAAAATAGTTTTTTTTTTTAATATTTTAACAGTGCATGAGCCCGAAAGAGCGCATTATTTTAACAAAATTGTAATTACATTCCTAGCTTTTATCTAAATTAGTGCATAGTGCAAATTCATCAACCTTCATGTGGAAGCTCTTTATGTGAAAACATATCCAAGGTTAAGCATAGTACATACTTGTGAACCATCTCGTGAACCCATACAAATTTCTGTTTTTGGTTCACCCGTGTACTTGCTCGTGAAGCAGAGTGGAGAACAAAGTGGAGAGTTTTCGTTCACGGGCAATTCACGTGCAAAATGTACGGGAACTGTTGGTGAAGCTTTGACATTTGTTCACAACGTGTACTCACAAGTGTGTACCAGTGAGCAATGTCAAAAGTTCACTTTCTCCACTGGCGAACGTTCACTTCACGAGGAAGTATGTACTAGGCTTTAGATCAAATAGAATGAAGGAAATTGTGTAGACTTTTTGGGTCGAAAATTAATTATCTCCCTTACTCTGTTGGCTGCTTATGGGAATGGAAATAATATTTTTTTCTCGCTCCCTCTGAATTTCTCCACTTTCGTTACTAACGCCGCGCCAACGACTCGGTATCTGGTCGCCCTCAAAGTTTCTGCTCATGAGAGTACTATGGTTTTCATATACAAAGAACGTGCGGTTTTTTTGACAAATCAAATGGCATTTATAACTTTGAAGAGAAACTTATTTTACAGGTATATTTTTAAATCTTATATAAGTACTTTTTTAAACAGACTCTTAGCATACAGGAGCAAGTTCGTGCGACCCAGTCGTGCATTTTATTTTTAAATACAGCAGCAAGGATCCTTGCCTCAGTATTATATAAAAGACTCAACGAGTGGCTTGAATTTTTTCCAAATATTAAACGCTGGCTTAAGGAAAAACTACTCGACAATTGACCAAATGTGTTCATTAATAAATATTGCTGATATTTATTAAAGGAAAAGAAAAAAGGTTTACTCTTTTTTGTGGATTTTCGAGCAGACTTCGATTCAATTCCCCGGGAATCATTTTTTTACAAGCTTTAAAAATATGGAATCTCAACTAAACTTGTCATGAGAACCATGTACGGAGATAATTTCAGATGAGTTTGGTATGTCAATGGGCGTTAAGCAATGATAAATAGGCTTCAACTTTATTGCAAAACATGGAATCTGGAAGTAAATCTTTCTAAATCAAATATGATGATATTCAAAAACGGTGGTAGGAGATATTCCAGGAGGGAGAAGTGGACGTTTGACGAGTATCTGGGAGTTTTGATTGCATCTAACTTGAATCTAGAAAAACATTTACAATCAAAATTATCGGAAGTTTTTTATTACAAGTACTTTAAAGTTGCCAAGTACAACCGCTGGCCAACTATATGTTACATCTTGAAATAGGAATAGAATCCCTCTTTTTAGACACACTTCAACTACGTGTCAAGAGTTTCGAAAATGGGCGACGAAAGAATTCCGCGAATAGTACACACACACATCAATTCTAAAATTTCGTGTCTTAAAGAGTGGAAGAAAGTGGCAATTGAATACTCAACTACTTTCTCAATATCAGCAGACGAAAGTATCGAGGTGCTTAAGTTGAATTTTGATGACTTGCTGAAAAAAGTCGGCAGTATGATGTACAATAAGTTTATGAGTGAAGCTGAAGCATCTATTGACAGATCTTACTAAAGTAAAGTAAACCATTTCTTGAACCACAACACCTACTTCTTGGCCAAAAACAGTACACAAAAAATCAGCTTGTTATTTAAAGTAAGCAGTAGTTTCCTCACCGTTCAGAATTGTCAATATTGTGCGATTTATGCAATCGCAAAGAACGCGAAGTTGTATTTCATTTCCTGGGAGTTTGTCCAATACTCAAGGAGTTCCGAAAGCGCTATTACGGGATAGATACTGAACTAGGTTGGGACCTTCGGTATAAATACTCATTGAACGCTTTTCGCTATAGAACCAAAATAGTTGAGGAAAATGTATAAGGTTTTAAAGTTTGAAAATTATAAAGTTTATTTTATTGAACTGTAGCTAATTAGCTTTTTTTCTTATATATAAATTTTAAAAAAAATGTCAGTCTGGTAGACGGCCTTTAGCTTTTTAGCTTAAATAAATCGACCCTGCAAAATTTTAACAATTTAATTTTTGATTTTGAAAGATTGTTTTTTTTTCTATAAATGATGATTATTGACTTCTTGCCAAAGCCTTCAAGTGTTGACTTGTGATTTATTCAAACTTAAAATACTTTCAATATATTTCAATTATAATAATTATTAAACTATGCTCTGGTATAGAGCAAGATAAGTTAAACAAACAAAACGGAAGAGCCTTCAGAAATGTGTTATCAAATCAAATTTAATATTAAATTTATATTTTTCAAACTCATTGAATAGCAAGTACCTTTGTTTACCTATCGTTTATGAAGGTTAGGTAGTAAAAATAAAAATATGCAATAACTACACCAAGAACAACAACAAAAACAACAATTATCATCTTGTCTTCCTCCGCGGTAAACTTACCTAAAGCGTACACCGTACATTTAATGTGAGTATGTACTTCTGTTTCACATCAGGTGTGTGGGACTTGGTTAGGGTATGGAGACTGTGCAGTGCACAAAACTAACTATCACAGAGCAATAATTGCCCTACTTTCCGTCGTCGTCGTCGTAGAAGCAAGTATTTCTGCTACTCAAAGTCATAAGCTGCTACTGCAGCTCCAAAACCGTGCGGAGCAGTGTGGTATAAATGTGCTTGCATCTATGACCAGACCACGCATCGCATAGAAACAGGTATCTAACTCTAGCCGCTTTAGTATTATAAAGTATCTGGAAATGCAAAGCCTGATATCTAATAGATACAAATATACTCGTAAGAAACGAAGAAACATGAATATTATGGTGAACCAGCAATTTCGTGCGGTAATATTAATAGTAAAAGTGAATAAGATTGTAAATGTTACAAGGTCGTTTGTTGCTGTTTTATTTTTTCAGTCTTTATACCATGCCTGGTTATAAGGAACTGGTTATAGTCTTTAAGGAGTCGAGAGGAGTGCAAAAATATTTTCTTTATGATGGAAGATGGAAAAATCTATAGGTACACAACAAAAACAACAACATTGATGATGGATATACGAAGCACCTCATCAGGAACAAAACAAATTATATACTAGGTATCTGTGTATCTCATTGTGGAATAGAAATATAATACGGAAAGATAAAATATTAGAAACAAAAAAAAAAGAAAGATATTTTGGATATTTGGTAGTTTCTCAATAATGGAAGCAATTAGTCAATTTAATGAAGGCAATTTGGGGTTTGAGGGAGAAGGTAGTATGGCTTACTTTGTTAATAATTGGGATCATTGAGAGAATTTTTCTTGTTTTGAGCGCACCATAAAATGTGGAATGTGGTTATGGTGATGGTGTTTTTGATTAATAATAACTTTAATGTTTCATTTCATCATAATAATTTTCAAAACAAAAAAGTCAGCATCTGGCGTTCACAACTGTTTGTCTGACATACACCATTATTATCTTAATGCTATAATTTTGATTTGACTTACAGAGCTACGAAGTTATGATATTATCATAATTTTAAGGAAGACAGTTCTTTTTAAGACTCTTTTTAGAATACATTTAAAAAAGAGCCATCACCAAATTTGAATGCACTATTTTAAGCTAACGTCAATACTGACTTGTAATAGTTTTAGAAAAACCCATAAGAATATCTTCGTATTCAACTGATTCTTTAAGCATTTTTCAAAATTTCAAGGCCCGGGTGTGAGTACGAATGTTTGCATGTTTGTACGTACATATCCAAACTAAACTTTGATCAAACTCACCAAGCAAGGGGACCTTCTTCTTTGAAAATGCAATGACATAGTTTTCAATAATTTTTGTTGCACAGAAAATAATAATAGAATAATAAAGAAACAAGAGAAAAACTTTAAAAAAAAATTCCGCGCATAGTTTTTTTTTTAAATCTGTGTTGGCTATAGAATTTAATTATATCTAAGGTACTCATTCAATATAAAATTGAAACGAATTTTTAAAAATATTCCAACATTTTTTTGTATGAAAAAAAAGAACCTAGACAAAATACTAACAACAATTTGTAGAAATTTTTGTCGACTGGAATATTTTAAGAAAAGCGTTAAAATGTCGAATCTGTGCTTCTTTATGGGTGCAGCACTTAGAAGGTTAGTTCAGCCGTTGAATGAAAGCTCCAAGCCCTCGTGGATAGATGTCTTCGTAACATTCTGGATTTTCTGGCCATACCGTATATGAAATGATGTTTTTCATAGGAGGACAGGTCAGAAACCTATAGAATCTAGAATACGAAGGCGTAAGTGGCGATGGATTGGACATACGCTTAGAAAAAGTAACGACTGTATTACAGGCCCAGCAATGCAATGGAATCCGCTCACACAAGGAGGAAGAAGAGCTGGACGAACAAGAAGCACATGACGCAGGACAGTCGAGGCGGAATCAGCGTCACAAGGCAAGTGTTGGAGGGAGCTGAAGCACATCTCCGGAAACCGTAAACAATCGCGCTTAGGCGTAGTAGAATTTACAAGTTCTGAGGACTTAAGTAATTAAGTAAGTTTATTTTATGATTTTTAGTAATTCGTTAATTTGAGCCCTTATAATCACAAAGAAAAAAAATAAACTAAGCAGTCATTTTAAAAAAATAGCTGGAGTAAAATTTAGTTACTTTATTCATCTGCTTACTTGAGCAAATATTTTTTGATTCAAGCGTTGAATCAAATAAAATATCATCGATAGAATTCATGCTAATTCTATCGATGATATTTTATGTGATTCAACGATTTAAGCTCATTAAAAAAGAAGCTTAAACGAAAAACAAATAATTCTGCTAATGATATACCAATAACAATAACTAGTAGCGTTACGTTTGTGTGTTTTTTTTAATATGTTAACAAAAAGGTTGCCCTTAACATCAAATAAACTTTTTAATTGTTTTGCAATTTAATTTCATAAAGTACTTAATTATTATAATAAACAAAAGATTTGACGTGCGAACTTTAATAAAGAGTTGTTCATAAATGTTTATCTCTATTCACGTCTAAACTCACTGATGACGCATTTTCATATAATTTGTTTTCCATTTAAGTCCTTAAAATTAAGTAAATAATTACACTTAATAAGCAGATCAAATAAAGCTATAAGAGCAAAAGAAGAATATTTCCTGCTTATGTAGATAAAAACACAAAAGTTAGGAAAACAAAACAAAAAACAAGTAAAACTAATTAACGTCTTTATTCAAAAAAGCTTACGCTGCTAATTCTTTTTTATCTGGAGGCCACTTCAACTCAAATGAAGCGCAAACGTTTTAAGTGATAATTTTCAAAAACCTTTACACTTAAGAAATTACAACAAAATAACCGATTGTAAGGAAAATTTAAATTGTTATAATAATTGCGCACTAGTAAAACTTGTTTTGTTACTAATATTTACGCATTAAAAATGTAAGTGTTATATCTATTGTTTTAAATAGTTTTTTTTTTTAATTGGAAGCAAAATATTATTATTTTTTGTCTTTTATGTACATATACATAAATATGCATGAGTTTGTTTGTAATTAATATCAGTGACATTGAAAGTTCAAAAGCACCAAAACACTTTTTCTTAGTAATTAATATTCATATTTTAACTAAAATTTTACTGTCAAGTATAGAGATTTATTTTGCAAATTTGAAATAAACCCTCTTCTATTTCTATGAAGTATCAGTGGTATAACAAAAAAATTTAAACAGTTAAACCTTCATCCTCATGATAAAAAATATACATACTGTATATTAGAATAAAATGTTGTGTAAAAAAAGAAAACGAAACAAAAAGCAATAAATTGTTAGTTTAAAAAATAAATTAACTTTCTTATGCAAAAAAACAATAATCATAAAATTGGTCCGAAGCTCATTTATCAATAAGATTTAAACACGACAATTTAAGTAAATAATTCCCCATATTAACCTATGTCACTTACGCCAATTATTATAATAAAATTTTTGCATTTTATGGATTTTGAGAAAATCACTGAGTCAAGTTCAAGATCAAAGTTAAAAGTGTATTTTGTTTTCAAGTTGTTACAAATAAAACAACAGAGCTGTTGAATAATTAAAAACAAAACAATATTATGCTATTGAAACCAAAATAAGATTTATAGTCTAATTGGTGCACGATTGTAGTTTACATTTATTTAAAATTTGTATTGATTTGATCACCTATGCACCTATATTGAACTTATCACATTTCGTCTTTAATAAGGTTATTAATTGCAACAATAAATTACTAGAAAATTTTAAAATTCTAAAAAAATATTTTTGATTTTTCAAATCACGTAGATATCTGAATTTTAAATGTATTATATAATAATCTGAAATGCCTTATTTCATAACATAAATATGCATATAAATTTCAATTCTAATAATTTAAAACTCAATGACCTTGCATAAAAATGAATAATTATAAACATATACACATAAATATAAATTATTGTAAATCATAGTCTAATATCTTTACTGGCACGTAGTTAACAATATATTAAATAAATTGACAACGAAACTTGTTGGATTTAATTAAATGTAAGTTATGTAAATAGATTTTACTTGCGAAATTTGGCAAATGTGAGCTTGAAAATTATTAACTTTAGAAGCTTAAATAATATAGCAAATACTTCATGTCAAATATTTGAACACTGACTTACTAATGTTGTTTTGAATGCCTTAAAAATTAATGGCTAGGAATTTTCTAAGGCCTTAGAAATAGGGCCGGGTGAGATCAGTATTGGCAAGTGACAAATTTTAATAAGTACTTCTCAAAAATTCAATTTGAAATTGTTTTCTGTGAAGAGACATATTTGACAAAATACAAATGTTTTTTTTTTTTTTTTGAAAACCCTATCAGACTTAAAAATAGTAATACATTTTGATTATTAAATTATTCTGAAATGTTAGATTATTAAATTATTCTGAAATATTTGAAATTTGGTATTATTTTCGACATTCAATAAAGTGTTTATTTAAATCCAACAGTCAGTTTTTTTTTCAAAGAAATTAAAATCAACAAAACATAGTGAAATTGGTAAAAATTGATGTTCGATTCAAATAAATGAAGGTATTGATTTCAAGATGATTTCATTGTGTGCTAAATTTTCTAAGAAAAATCCAATTTGTATTTTTTATATAAGAGATGAAAACTTTCAAGAAATGTACTTTAATAAGTCAAAATTGATTTTCGAAAATCTCGTAAACAAAAATAGATTTTGATAGCAAACTTTTTCATCATAATGCAAAATAACGTTGTTAATTCTAAGTTGATTTTTAAGAAAATTCAATTGACAACATTTTTAACAAAACACAAAAAACCTAAAAAAACAACAAGAAACTGATTTGAAATGAGTTTCGACTCAAGCATTATAGGAGAACAAAGAATAATATTGACTCCAAATTATTTATCTCACAGAAAATAAATCTAAGAATTTTTTTTTTGTTAAAGTTTAAACCAGGATAAATCGACTGACTGGATGGGAAGTTATCAGTGTGGAGTGTGGGTCGCGTGCCAGCATTTTTTTCTCTTTATAGATTTAAAAAAGCCCTGAAATGTCCAGAAATGTCAAAATTTGTAATTCGACACATCGGACCTACTACATGAGTTATAATATTAAGTGAAAAAAATATTAAACTTAAAATTTGTCAGTCAACTAAAAAAAAATGATTGAGCTTGAAAACATAAAACTTAGATAAAATTACAAAACGATTTAATCAGGGCTGAAATCACCAATATAACAGAATTATTAGTGGCTTGATGTACAAATCTTAAAATATGTTTTAGACTAACATTATAAACATGTTGGAAATAAGGTGTAAATAACAAACCTTCCATTTCGGATCCACTGTAACTTGGTTATACCAAAAAGTAACTTTAATTTTGCTATTTACAATGTCCAAAAACTATTTTGTTTATAAAATTAAAAGTTTTAATATAAAAAATTTATGTTGAAATTACATTAATATATGCTTTGTATTTGTGTATATAATTATTAAAGAAGATTTGTATTGATTTTGATGGATAAAAAGTCTCTTTCATTACCGGTTTTTTCGAGGACTTCTTTTTATTGTTAAACATAAAAGTTTTAAATGTTTTACACCCCTTTTGATAATCTAGAAAAATTAAATATTTTACACGAAGAAAAACTTTGGTGAAAAGCGTCTTCTAAACGTACTGAGATCTAAATAGAAATTGGAGTTTTATGCCATATTCATGTCATATGGTTTTTTTAAAAGGATAATTAGGCCAAATAGATAATTTTTGATAATTTTATTGATAAATAAAATTCGGCAGTTCTGAAACTTAATTGGAAAAACATTTTTTTAAGATATCAGCATTTCGCTCCCGGTGCAAACCTTTGACTTAACTTTTTTTAAAGAAAATATTTTCCAAAGATACATTTTTCTCTATCCAATAACAAAATGTCATTATATTTTGTGACATAACTAAGACCTATCGGTTAGTGTCTTACCCCCATATGTAATTTTTATTTTTGAGAGCCAACATTCTAAGGATTTTTGTACGCCTAAATTTTGTTTTAATCCTACCCCAAATGATTTTGCTAAAGTAAGAGGCATTATAGGTTAGGTTTATGGACATACTCATACAAATGAAGCTCTATCAACGTTCGTTTTATCAGAATTTTTTCGAACGGAAATAATTTTCATCTAATTTTTGGACAATGAATCAATAAAGTTTATAAAACATAATAAGACCTTAATCCTCAATGGATCTCAAACCTTAATGTTTTCTAGTTTCAAATTTAATTGCACAGTGAAACTTTAAAAACAAGGCCCTAATTAAATATCGCATGGATACAATTTATTTCCCATTTAAATGTTTCATAACAATTCAAGCACATTTTAACAGCTCTGTGGATAACTATGTACATTATTTAAATAAACCTAAACTAATTTGAAGAAACTAAATCTACCTTAAAGCTATTAAACGTTTGGTGCGCTTATTGTCTAAAAAGCTATAACTCACCTAAATTATTATGATGTATTATGGTCTCTCGGTCTCCAGTCTCAATGCAAATGTTGTCAGGCTTCATTGAATTTAATTTAACACAATCCGTGAGTTCATGTCTTTAGCTATTTTAGTTTTATGTTTTTTTTTAAGTCTTTTTCTTTTCAACAAAACATATTTCAAAATCTTGTGTTAATGAGGATAATAATGACATGATGATGACTAACAACGTTGCAGCTACTGGTGTTTTGAATTTTCTTTTATTTATTTAGTTTTAAGTCTTTAATGTTGTTATTCGCATTTTTTAAAAGATGTCACACAGAGTTTTCAGGTCATAACTTATTGTGGTAATTGGCTAGTTACATTTTTTTCATCTTGGTTAATAAAAGTAGCTGAAAGTGAAGTTACTCGATTTAAAGGTTACGCAAAATTCGACTCGTCTTTTTATTTTATTATGTGTATTATGTGACACACCACTCGGAATTATAATAACAATAAAAAAAACTATATAATGTAAAATTACGCTGTCACACTTGATGATGATGATCATGACGACTGCGACGAAAACGAAAATGAAACCGAAAACCACAACAACGAGAGGCGGGACACACACATTATTATATTATCATTATGCAGGTAGGCGGTAAATGGGGAGGTACTGCCAAAAATAACATTTCAAACACGACCTAGCACGTGATTACACTTTTTAAACGGTTGCCAAATTTTCTGAAAAATCATACATTTTGTTACGCCAGACTGACAAACCGCACCGCACCGGTAACGATGATGACGACGACGACGATTTAACGCATGACAATCACAAATCTGTGTATGATAAGTAGTTTGTTGTTCTTGTTTCACTGATGTTGTTCACATTTAAATTTGACGTTTTAGCTTTTTTTGGTCAATTATTTCCGCTTCAAATTTTGTATAATTTTGGAATAAAATTGCTTATAATTATATTTAATTTTTGGAGGAATTTAATTTTTACACTTAAATTTATTGTTAGATAACTAATATGAGATAAGTTTTTTGTTTGTATAATTTTGTGTTGTTTTAAAAAATAAATATTCCAAGCTTAACATATATGTTTAATGTTCTTAAAAATTAAGCCCCGAATAAATGCTTGAATTTAGACTCTAATGCAGGTTAAATATTTTATCCAATTTATTCGATCGACTTTTCACTATTTTACAATTCACCACCAAATTTACACCTTCTCGCTGCTTATATGTATGAATGAATTTAGAGAACTCGTTCACCTAACGACGGAGTCCTTTGGATTAATATCGATGCTGTTTTAGCCATAGTTTCACCCAAATCCGTAAAAACATTGTTATTTGGCTTTAAGTTATTGTTTTTGGTCGCCGTCGATTGTGCAACAGCAGCTGGTGCTGCTGGCCCATGGGGGGAAGCATCCGGGACCAAGCGACGCAACAAACCAGCATTGCATCCCCAGGGGAAGGTCCATTTCAATGACAGCAAGATCTTGATGTAGCCGGGAATGATGGCAATCTTTTGTTTGGTCTTGATTGCCTTTATGACACGATCGGCCACATCATTCGGATTCAGAGTTGGCACCCATCGGGCGTTGACATCATCGAACATGCCTGTTGCCTGAATGAAAAACGGACAAATGCATGTGGTTTCAATGTTTTTGTGCCCGAGGACGTCGAGCTCGAGACGCAAGGCTTCGTCGAAGCCAACGACAGCGAATTTGCTGGCACAATAATCGACGAGTTTTGTTATGCCCACATGTCCGGCCAATGAGGCAATCGATACAATATGGCCATGATCTTTTTCAATCATCTTTGGAAGGAATGCCTTTGTGGTCCAGAAGTGAGCCAGTGTATTGACGTTGAATGAGCGCTCGATAAGGTGGTCGGGAGTGTCAAGGAGAAGAGTGCCGGACACAACGCCTGCATTGTTGATCAACAGAGTTACATCACCCACTTCGTGGCGAACGACATCGGCGGCTTTGTACACCTGATCCCGTTTGGAGATATCAACAACGTAGCCCTTGCAGTTGCCACCGAGAGCCTTGACAATGCTAACGGTCTCATTGATGCCCTCTTCGTTGATGTCCCATATGACGATTTTGGTGCCCATTTTGCACAGTAACTGCGCCAGAAGCCTTCCCAGGCCACTACCTCCTCCAGTGATCAAGGCTATGTCACCGTTCAGGTCCTTCTCGGGATACCCAAAGGTAAGGTAATAGATGTCCTGCAGAATGAAGCCAATAGAAGTCACAATGAAGGTGAGAAAATCGACGATAGCGTCCCATGTTGAGTTAATAGCAGGCACTGGAATCTGCTCCGTTTCCTTGCCATCACTTTTTGGGGGCGATACATTTCCGTTAGATAGTTGCGACATATTCAATTTTTTAAAACACTAAACACAACAACTCAATTCTTTTAAGCCAATATAGGTAATGGCAGCATTTAAACTATTTATTAGACCAAAAATGTTTCCTCTGTTTTTTTCTTTTTCTATAAGGTTAATGGTAGGTAGATATTTATGAGAACAACTTTTACTTTCGTAGCTTAAGACGTGTGAAATGCGAACTAACAATAAAAAAAATTATGCAAAGACGAACGAGGAACGACGAACCAACAAAAACAAAAGTCAATCAAAGACTAAAATGCGACTGTTCGGCAGAGTGGTACGAATGTGTTTATAGCCAAAGGTTTTGATTTTGGCTGATAGTACTTGAGCTAAGACGGCCCAACGAATGACTGTCGGTAACGATCAGCGCGGACGGAGGCAAAGGTATACAAACAGCAGCTTTGCTTTTGCTTTTGCTCTTGCTCCAAAGACCAAAGCAAAGCTGTCTATACAACTACTGTATCCGATGGGGCTTTGGGACTTGGGAGATGAATTGAATACCAAAGCTCTATTATTCTGTCGGCCTGTCACTGTCTTACTCTTTGGGGGAACCGAACCGCACGTCCGCAACAACGACGACCGCGACGCCATCCACTTCCACCGCCATCGAAACACCACCAACATCATATGACGCGCCGCGCGCCGTTGCGCCGCCGCTATACTTTGATAAAAAAAAGAAACAAATACTCTTTTTCATGAGTGTTAGCCTGTTAGTAAGTTGGTATAAATGCGGTAACTTGTTTTAAATTCTTTATTTTTTTTTGGTAAGCTTCAAACGATCAATGAAGCAATGATTTAAAGTGTTTAGACTTCAGAGCCTTTTGAATCCCCTATTTATGTTTGTCCATTGATTTCTGAAATGTGCTATTTTTGAGAATATAGACCGACAGACTCTAGAAAATGTGCGTGTTGATGCCCGATATTGATGTTGATGCAAATTATGTTATAAATGTGGAGTTTTTTGTTGTTGTATATAATTGGTTAAGTTTGCAGATATCTTTTATGTTGCTGCGGGTTGGGGTCAATCAACTAGAAATTAGGTTTTTTCTGTTTTTAGTGATCGCATTTTAAGCTGTCAAAATTCATTTGAATTGCAAATTCGGATCAGGGGTTTGCAACCTTTTTTTCTCTTTCATAAAAAGATGTTTTTAAAATAATTTCTTTTTATTAAGACAATGAAGTACATAATTCAAAAAAGGTTAATAAAGTTAATGTTTTAATTACTCAAGATTTTCTTTCATGAAGAGATATTAATTTGTTTTTAAGATGTACCTTATAAAAGGTTAAAGTTGGAGGTGACAGGTAGTGACAACACCAACAAGATATATTTAATTAGTAAAGTTGTTATACTTGTCATAAAAAATGTTATTTTATTATAACCGCTGAGTAACAAAAACTATATTAAATTTAAAAATTGTTTCGCAATGTTATAAATCCATGTCTTTGATTAAGAAATATAAATACCAAATAAGTCATGAATTATTCCAAATGACCCCCAGAAATGACCTCCAAACAGTTCCAAAAAATAGGTTTTAGATTCTGTCTTATATTTTTCATATATTAAGATTGGATTTTAAGATCATATGCATTTCAGATCAAGAGAAAAAAACTATGGTTTAAGAATCAACTCTGCAATTGAATTGTAAATTGTTTTCATAGAACAGAAATATAGGGTAGAAGAATTTGGAACTGTTTTTGAATGAAATTTTATATGGCTTATTATAAAATTATACATATATTGCATTAATTTGTTTCACTTGAAGACTGAGAATTCAAATTAAGTAATCATTAGCATTTGATCTAAAATCAATTGTTTAGAATCATTTGTAAACATCAGTGGATTGTCGAGACGAGTTCAAATATCTACAAAGTGTAAATAATTATCTGTAACCTAGAACGGAACATGATATTATTTTCAAAATAGTAGTATTCATAAGAACAACGTTATTGACATCTGGTAAAATGTTTAGAAAAACCGATGTGACAGATAAAAAGCAAAATAAAAACCTAAAAAAATGAGGCTGGGAGAGACCCACACTGATAACTTCCAATCCCGTCTGTCAATTTGCCATGTTTATATACATTTGTTGTTGTTAAATTATTCTTAAAAAAATTAAAATTACCAGAAATATTTTTCATATAAAAAATAGTTTAGTTTGAAAATCTAGTTCTTTTAAATAGGTTTTTAGTGGAAAACAAATGTTTACCAATTTTAGTAGCATTTCTTTAATGTTTACAAATTTGATGAATGAAATTAATTTGAGAGTAATCAAGAACCGAATATCAATTTTTACCAAATTTGCGAACTATTTTTTGCAGATTTTATTTTTTATGAAAAAATGGACTGTTGAATTAAAAAAAAAAAAACTACTGAATAACGAAAACAATATTTCTGTGAAATAAAAGAGTTTCAAGGCTGCATTTTTAATTTTTGAAAAGCTACATATTTGAGTCGAAAATCAATGGGAAGTTAAAATAGTACTAAAAATTATAAAAAAATTAATTCTCGACACTAGTGTATTGGCATTGATTGAAGATATTGCCTTTAAACTAATTTTGTCTTTACAAAATATTGTTTTTCAACATTGAGTTAAATATTAAGAAAAATCAAATCTCCTCATATTTTTATAAAAAAAAAGAAACTAATAATCAAAATCACTAAAAACTGGTGTCCGACTCGAATACCTCGAGATTAGATGAATGTATTGACTGCGAAATTATTTAATTATTTGCACGAAATATTTCTTTTCAAATTTATTAATTTTCTGAGGAAAATCTATTCAGTATTTTTACTTTCAAAAAATTCTACTTAAATTTGTAAAATTTGGTTTTTGACAAGAATCTCGCAAACAAGAAAAAGTATTTAAATCAAACTTATTTTATCATATTTAGAATGTTCTTATAACTTTTAGTCATTAAAAAAATTCAATTGGGAACTTTTTTACAAGATATGAAAACCTACAAAAAACTGACAACAAATGGTTTTCGACGCAAGCATTATAAAAACATACTAAATATTGAATTCAAACTTCTTTTTGCTTACACAAAATGTTGATATTAATATTTTGTTAAAATTTATGAAATTGTGCCAAAAAAGCACGAATTGGAAGTTATTAATTAGTGTGGCCCTACCTATATTAAGTTTATGTAAAGAAGTTCTAGCAGATGTATATAAAAAAAATCAATATATTATAATATTATATAAGAAATTACTTTTATAACGAAATAGAAAAAAAAATGTAACATTTAAATTCTCATCCAATTGTTGCAAATTTTGTTAACTTTATTATGGATATTATTTGTTTCGATGTTATATGAACAGAACCATCTATTTTGAAATCACAGTTGCCACCGCATAATTAGGTTAGGTTAGGTTGAGGGGCTGACAGTTGATGTCTTTACCGTCAGTATTGATACTCAAGCTAATAAAAAACCTATGTGTTCAGTTAGTCAAGCCATTTAGAGGCTTTGACAAAGCCTAGAATGTTCATACCCGGCGTACTAGAGAGTTCTTCTAAATCTCCGAAGAAATAGTTGACAAGCAGTTTCTTCCTTTGATGGGAGAGTGCGGTACAGTGACACAGAAAGTGCGGAGTGTCTTTATGTAAATCCTCGTCACAGCATCCTCTGAATAGATCATTTGAACTGATTCTCATCTTTTCCATATGATAACTTAACAGATTATGTCCGGTGATTATGCTCACAAGAGATCGAAGTGATCCCTTGTGCAACTGCATAATTCTTTCCGTTCTTTGTTTGTTAAAATAGAGCCATATCTTTCTGTAGTGCCGCAGGTGTCAAGAAGGTTCCACCTTTCATCGACCTTGATAGTTATTCTTTCTTCTTTGCCCCTACACCAGTGTCCATTTTAGAGCCATCGGTATAGATAGCTATTGACGACTCACTAGAGTATATGGTATTTTATCAATCCATTCCTTTCTGCTTGGGATGGCTGCCTGGAATGGTTTATGAAAATCAAGTTCGGGTATTTTAGTCTGTTGTAGTACTATGACCCATAAGCATATGGAACTGTTTATCCAGACTTTAGTTTGACTAAGTCTCAGGGCACTTTTGGCCGCAGATTCAAGGAGGTCTAGGGGAATTAGATTGAGCTTAAATTGCAGTCCCGCAATTGGTTGGATCTCATTGCTCCCGTAATGGCAGTGCACACAAGTCTTTGAATTTTTGTCAAAGTTTTCAGGTACCTGCTCTTTTCTAAAGCTTTCCACCATACCAAATTGCCTTAGGTTAGTATTGGTCTTATTATTGCCGAATACATCCATCTGATAATTTAAGGGTTTGGTCCCCAGGTTTTCCCGAAAATTCTATTGCAGGAGTAAAATGCAATGGATACATTTTTGAATCTATCTTTGGTGTTCAGGCCCCAGTTTAGTTTTTTATCTAAGATCACACCGAGATACTTTGCGTGATCAGAGATTTTGAGAAGGCAGCCTTCTATTGAAGGTTTTTTAAAATCAGGTGTTTTGCGCCTGTTAGTAAATAGCACTAGTTGTATTTTAGCTTTAGATGGACTGTCAGCCCACAGTTCCTAGTCCATTTGCTTACCAGCGAGAGGGTGTATTCGGTTTATTCACTGATAGTGGGTAGGGACTTGCCAGTCACTAGTAATGCAAGATCATCATCGTAGGCAATTATCCGTACTCCACTTGATTTCAATTTATAGAGTATGCCGTTCATGACAAGAACCCAAAGTAGCGGTGAGAGAACTCCACCCTGAGGAGTGCCCCTGGATGTGGTTACTTTTACTCTTTCTTAAACTAGCTCTGAGAATACACATTATCCACTGTGTTATTGCCTTTTCGACTTTGTGGTCGTCCAAGGTTTGCTTCACTGTTTCGTTGTTTACGTTATTGAAGGCTCCCTCAATATCCAAGAACGTTGCAAGGGTGTATTCCTTGTCATTCAGTGATTTTTCTATGACGCTGACAACACTGTGCAATGCTGTTTCAACGCTTTTTGTAGGCATGTTAAAATACCGATATACAGTCCGGTTTCAGGGTGCTTTGGGTATGTATATCAATTAGCCTTTCAATAGTTTTCAAAATAAACGATGTTAGACTAATGGGTCATTGTCTTTGGCCTCCGTATGGCTTGGTTTACCAGCCTTAGGGATGAAAACTACCTTTACTTCACGCCACGATAAGAGAACATACCCCCATTTAAGGCTATTATTGAAAATGCTAGCTAGGTGTGGGATGATAAAGTTTATGATCTTCTGAAGCCTCATAGGAAAGATTCCGTCTAAACCAGGGGATTTGTACGGGGAAAAGGGGTGAATGGCCCATTTTATCCTTTCTTCCGTTATAATATCCGATGGTACTAGGGTTTCTGTATATGAGACTCTGTTTCTGGACTGCGGATATCAGCTATGCAGCCAGAAAAATGAGTAATCACAAGGAGGTCAAGCGTTTCGCCACCGGATTCAGTCCAGCTGTGGTTTTTTCGAGAGATCCTAGAGTGACTGAATCCTTGGTCAGAATTTTCCTGAGACTTGCTGATACATTTTTACTTTCTATTTCATCGCAGAAGACCATTCATGAGCTACGTTTTGCTCTTTGTGTTTCGACCCTAAAATTACATTGACTGGTCTTATAATGTTCCCAATGAGCTTCTTTCCTAGTTCTTTTGGCAACGTTGAAAAGTCTTCTAGTTTCTTTTCTTAAGTTGCTTATTTCATTGGTCCACCAGGGTGGTTTTTTCATACCTATATGATTGATGGGACAACTTTATTCTAAAGCGTGATTCAGAACAACTCTGAGTTTTTCTGACGCAATATCTATGTCGGAGGGTTCTTGAATTAGAAGTGTGTCCGTGTTTTGAATCCCCTGTCCTACTTCCCTACAGAATACATTCCAGTTTGTTTTCCTGAAATTCCTAAAGGGTTTTGGAATTGCTGCTTTACTTTGTATCAAGAACCCTATCAGTTTATGGTCTGAGAATGATTCCTCTTTAAGAACATTCTATTGATCTATTACAATTGTGCTTGAGTTATTGGTTATTTATTTTTAGTTACAAAAGAGGGTTCGTTACCCCTGTTTGCTACTAAAAGATTATGGTCTAGTATACATTCAAAAAGACACTCACCTCTATTGTTGTTGTCGGTACTGCCCCATTGGGTGTGATGTGAGTTTGTATCACAGCCTTGTACCACGTCCCATCTCTCAGAGGCATCTTTTTCTTCAAGCTGGCTTGTTATTTTAGCGGGAGGCCCTTCTGGTCTTTGTACAGTATAAAATCTGATGCGTGTAGTCCTCTTATGCTGCCAACTAAAATCCAGAGTTCTTGAATCGGAGCAATGTCAATTTGTCTACTTCCCAAGATGTAGACAAGATTTGAGCTGGCGGCTTTACTGTAGCACTGACCGCATAAATACCTTTCCATCCACATTTTTCAAAATTTAATGTCCGCATGTAAGTCAGAATTAATCTTTTTAATTTTGAAAATAAACACACATTTTATATAAACTGTTTTTTTTTTTTAAGAAAAATAAAACCTGCTGCCAATAAGTATCACAATTGTATCTAAAAGCAATAATTGACATGGTTTATATAGAATATTTTCAATTTTGGTATACCGTATATCGTACATAAATTATTTTCAACATTTTGACTATCCAGCAGACATACTCACAGTTATCTCACCCATCATTCAATCAAACATGATCATTGAGTGTTTGAATAATATTATTGATCTGACACATCAAAAATTCAAATTTGAAATAATTTATGCAAAACTAATTTCAAGTTTCATGACATTTTAACACAAAATTCATGTAAATTTACTGTAAAATGTTTGTATAAATGCGTCATTTAGTTCAGTAACCCTAAATAATAAACATATACATATATTTTATGTATTTTTATGCTATAATTAAATTTTAAGGGATTGCGTGACGTGTAAATTTATACAAAGTTAACGTGTGTCTTTAAAAGATAACGATTTTAAATTGATAAAACACAAATTTATCTAAATATCTATTGACTAACAAAATCTAAAGACAAGAGGCTGTGGAATTATCCACTATTCACAAATCTGTAATCATAAAAAATAAAAATTAGCCCAACATTTAAGACTCAACTCATAAGAATGTTACTTTGACAAGTTTTTTTAGCCTTGAGTTTCTTGAAATAAGATTTAATATTTAAACAACCAATTTATTAATAAAAATATTATTTATATTTGTTTTGTAACGCTAAATAATGAATAATGACTTTCAAGTCATAAACAAAACACATCATTAAGACCAATTTTAAAATTATTTTTAAAGTTAAAATACAAGTATCTGTACTCATATTTTAGGTATTCTTTTTATACAACAAATTAGCAGTTAAATAGTATTCAAGGTTAACACTTTTAAAACCCCTTTTAACAAAATTATATATTGTCTCATTTCTCATACCTCTTTCCATCCTTTACCAAAGTTTCTTCATAAAGGTTAGGTAATAGGTATTTAAGTGTTTCTGAGGTGCTTGAAATGATATTTTTCAAAATCATATAAGTTAACTTAAGTAAGCAAATATGTATATAGTTCTGATATCGGAGTTCTCTTAGAATCCAGGCTAATCATCATTTATAAGTAGGTAAATATTATTTTGACGTCGAAAAAGTGTATAAAGCTTATTTCTCTAACAATTATTAGCTAATTCCAATAGTTAAGCAAATTCTTTAATGACGGAAAGAAAATTTAAACGAGGTTCATTCATGCACTTATTACTAAAATAATTCGAATATCAAAGTGTAAGAAAGTAAATAATCATTATTCATTGAATGAGGAAACTTTAGAGTCTTAAAGTTCAATTTATGATAAACAGTTATAAGCAATTAAAAAGTAGAAAACAATTTTTAAAATAAAGAAAACAAGATATTGTAAAAACATATCAATTAGGTCTACAGTTCAAATTACGGTTTACTTAACAATTATAATTATATTAAAATGTTGCAGATACAGATTGACCTTAGTTTCTTTGAATGATCTAATTTCTTTAAATTTTAAACCACAAGCTGGTTTAAAAGGTATCTCATTGCTAAAATATTTAAATTGAATGGTAAATGTTAGGAAACCTTTACCATAAAACTCTATTGAAGACTTTTAAAGTTTCGTTGTGTTTAAACAAATTCAATTACTTGGTCTAATAAGCAAACTTAAAGAACACAATATTTTTAAGGTTTCGTTTTAAATACAATTGAAGGCAGGATGAAGTTGTATCGAATCTGCAAGGCATCAAGAAAAGTGTTAATACTTTAAGTTTGGAGATATTGAGAACACATCACAGATTTCAAATTTTAACATATCTTTTCTGTTTGTTTTTAGCGTTTTTAAATATGCATGATTTAAAAACATGATGTGATTTAAAAATTTAAAGGCGTTATACGAATTAAGGACATTTTAATCCTTTAAATTAGTTATTTTGTCGACAATTGCCTCACCTCACGAATATGGAATGCGTTTTTTAGATTTAATGCTCCCACTATGTTTAATCATTATAAGGGTACTCATTTAAAAAAAATAAGATACGAAATTTTATTACCAACGTTGTCATATAATAATATTTTGTATATATCTTCTAATTTTTTTCTTACTTTCTTCTTAAAATGTTTAAAAACTAAATCTTGACAAAATAAATAAAAGTGTCTTAATGTTATGAAAGAAAATAGAAACTTGCGTATCATTTTTTGAAGTAAATATTAAATTGTTATTATTTATATTATTATTTTTATCGATTCTTCCACATAAACAAACATTTCAATTCAAACATTTACAACTGTACCTCTTTGATTATCATAATTAAATAATTTAAGTCAAAAACTTGTATTATTTTCTATAACATTGTTACTATATTATTTATGTAGCATTTAACTGTACTAATTTTGTGTTTTTATTATAAACAATTTTGATTCCTTAGGTACGATAGCTAAAAGGTTTATTGTAAACAAAGTGTACGATAATAAATTCATAAATCTGGTTTTATAGTTTTGATGGAAAAAAAATAATAGAATTTCCATTAATAATTTCATATTGATGATGACAAGTAAACATTTCCGTCAAAATATGAACTTAAATGAACTTTGACTTTGGCTTAACAAAAGCTAAAAATCCGTTGTTTTTTTTTTGGGATTTTGTTTGTTTTTATTTTAATTTTATAGCAGGTTCTTCAGAAGTAATTTTATGACTTTTTAGTCAGCTGTGCCTGCTGTATTATATAATGAACCATTTAAAACAAAAAATCATTGATTTGAAATAATGTAACGTATAGTATAAGGTTTTGGAAATTTTTAAATTTTACGAAACTCAGGTGTTAAAAACGATGTTCACATTTGACTCTCTTAAGGAGAATAATGTTTCATATATGTATTTAACTCTATCAGACTTTCTAACCTTCAAGTGGGAGCAAGGTAAAATGATATACATAATATTAAAAACCATGAACTCCGTAATTTTTAGTCATTTCGAATCTATCCCAAAGCACAAACTACATCATCCCCCAACTGGAATTTGACAGAAACTTCCAAATTTCTATACCTTCCACATCTTTTTGAGAGGATAAGGCATTCTTTGAAGATGAGTCAATCCATTTTTTTACAGATGGGTTAAAAACAAAAGAAGGGGTTGGTGAAGGAACTGAAATTAAGTCTCTCATTCAACCAACCATTCCCAATCATTGTAGCATGTTCCCGGCGGAACTTTTGGCGATAAAAGAAGTCTTTTCCTGGCCTAAAGAAAACGTGATATCAACATCTGATATCCACATCTTCTCGATAGTCAGACCACTATCAAATCTCTGGACTCTTTCTCTACAAACTCTAAAACACTTCACCTTTGCTCAATGGACCATTGAGACATTACAGGTAACTGTAAGGCAGATGGATTTGCCAGGAACGGTACAGTACAATCCATTCTACCACATTTGGCAAATGCTGGTATAAAAATCGCTACTTGTAAACTGTTTTTGACACTATATTTAAAGCCTACAAGGTGCTTGCTATCTATAAGCAGATCACTCAATAATAGGTGTCATAACCGAACTGTCTTTTAGGAAAGTACGCCACGCGGCTAGGCGTATTCTCAAATGACTTTTGCAGAGCTTTTTGAACTAGGAAACAATTCTTCCACTTCTCTGTACATGCTGTGGTATCACAATGGGCCATTAAACTGGCCTAAATGCGTCCTATTCCATCATGGACAGCCACTTTAACCTAACCTAACCTAATTATTATTTATCTAGAAAAATTAGCTAAAAATATCTTTACTTAAAAAAAAAAGTGGAGCTTTGTTTCATATAACTTCTTAGCACTAAAAATGTGTCTTATTTTGGAATGGACCAAATCATATTAAAAAAGTCAATATCAAAAAATGTATCCAACCCAAAATAATTTTTTAGAAACATTTAAAAACGTTAAGAAACAGAAAAACATGTCTAAAATATTTGTTTCCCAAACATTTCTGTAGTTAAAAAATTCGTTACTGGGTTTATCCAATTGATTCAAATATTTGAAATAAAAAAATAAAAAGTTTTGAAAGATTCCTTAACGAAAAATGTCGGTGCTTTGTCAAAAATTTCCAAAAATACGAATTATAAAGAAGATATACAAAAATCAAAAAAAAAAAAAACAAAGGAAATGTTTCTCAAAGCGTTCAAACATTTTTGAAACATTCTGAAACAATTTTTCCTGAATTATTTCTTTGGTGTGGACACACCTTAATGCTTCTTTTTTTTGAGAATATCTAAAAGTATTTCAATATTTAAATCAGATCAAAACGATTACTAAAGAGAATTAATTATTAACCGAGTTTTCAAAAATGTCAAAATTCTTCAAAGTTCGAGCTTGATTCTTTCATTTCCAAAGCCATATTAAGCTTACCTGAGAACGTAATTCTACTTAATTTTAAGGGTTCAATTATAGCTTTCATTGGTTTTCAGGTTGGTTGGTTATAGCTTTCATTAAAAATGTCTGTTATGGTGTAATTTTTTCCTGTTTGGAATCAAGTATTTTCTGATTGGAATCAAGCATTGAGGTTCATCGATTATGTTCTGAAATTTGAAATCAACAATCAGATGTGTATTGAAAATGATTTCGTCATTGAAAAACTAAAAATGAACTTAACGAAAAATTCAAGGTAATTTTTTAGTACAAAAAACCTACAATTGATCAGCTTCAATTTGACATCAAATTACAAAATTTGACTCTCTTAATCTCTTTTAAATCTGGAAACAAAATGTTCAATGATGAAATCCAATAATAGCTATAACTGGCCAGTTACCCTAATAAACTGTGTATAAATTTGAAACTGATTCTGTAAATACACAGAAAGTACGATGAATTAAAAAACACGGTATATATCGGTGTGAAAAAATAATTCAATGAAACCATCTAAAAGATTGATTGATGACTTCACCTTTAGAGTACTTATGTTTTTGCGCATTAATTTTAAATCTTTGCTTAAATTTAGAAATTGTGTTTATTTGCAGACTGCGGCGGAGATGGCAGCGAGGTGTTATTATTCAGCTGGTTCAACATTTTTTAAACAATTTCTAACTGATTATATGGTTCTTTTTTTGTCAAATTTAACTTATTCATGAAAAAAAACTTTGCTATTAAAATGTAAATCTTAGCTAGCATGATGCTATTGTCATTAATTCCTTTCCTTGTTCTATTACTCGTAATAAATTATTCTTTAATTAAACATTTTGATTGATTACCATCCAAAACCATATCAAAGCACGTTTCAATCACATGTCACTAGCACGATGCCAACAGTTAATTATTATTGAGACACTTTCGTCACAACACGCCAAAATTTTGAATTTGCATTTTTCTAAACCACAAATTAAAGTTTGTTTTCTATATTTAAGCATAAATATGTATTACCAACAGCACTAGGAAGCATAATGATTTCGCGTGTCATCAAATAGAATAAAATCATAATACGTGTATATTAGCACTTCATCTAAACCAATACCCTCAATACCCGGAAAATATTTTGTGTTTTTTTTTATTTTTATTTCAATGTCAATGTTTTTGTATTTAAAATATTACGTATGCGTATTTATACATTATTGGCAAGTTATTGGCTTATTTTTCATCATTGTTTGCTATTTTCTGTTTAAATTTAAAATAAAATTATAACTTCTTGGGTATAAGTTTAAAGACGCGACAAGTTGACTTAAAACTTAAAAAGTCAAAACACAATCATTTTTAAACTAACCTAACTTGCGAGACAAGTTCTAAATTCCGATGCTTCTAATAATATTGTTTTTGTTAGCAATCAAAGAAACAACAAACAAAACCTAAAAATTTCAACAGCAAGTTCCTTTAGAGGAATAAATAGACAGACAGCTTTTAGAATATTTGTCTCAAAGGCTTCGGACTTTAAATAGAAATTCTTCATAGACAGACTGGTATTATAAAGGGTAAATAAAATCTCAGGTACGGTTTCTTTGGAAGTCAACAAAATTCAAATAGGAATTCGCATTCTTTTAAACTAGTTTGATTTTTGTTTTTATTTCATATGTGTGTAGTTCTAATTCAAATGCGTATATAAATATGTTTCTTATTATTGTATTCATAAAACACAATTTGTGCAAAAAAAATAGTTTTCAATGTTTAATATTTTATTTCACAATAAAGTTTATTTATTGTGAAATAGTTCTTATTTAGGGCGAAACACAGGGGACCTTGAGAGTTCTATTCCCTCCGATATTGATAAAGAGTATATTGTCGGTTCAACATTCAATGTTTTGAATCAACTTTTTTAATCATGAAAAAATAGAAATTACCCTTAGTGCACAATTTCTGCACACGGGCCTGCTCATATTAGAAAGTTTGCGCATCATAGAATTTGCCTAAAACCTTGTGAAAACAGATTGTAGACTATAATTAAAAGAAAACAAGATTTTGGTGCGATTTAAGCAAGGTCAGGACTTTTTTGGAAGATGAAATAAATTCATGAATATAGTTCAATTAATTTAAAATGTATTTTAAATTCATTTTAAAGAATTTGTTAATAATTAAATGGTTGATCAAGGATTTAATAATTAAGTGCAGAGCTTTTTCAAAAGCTGATATCTTTTTTATTGATAAATGATAAATTTTCTGATGTATGATGAGATGGGGGAGTTTAAGACATGCGGAAATTCCCGTGTTTTGTTGAAAAATCTATCCATAGTATGGTAGGATTTTACACGAATAACAAAAACAATATCCATAGCACGAATAACATTGATAAAAGTTAGAGTAGAGTCTTAGTATGGATGGCTTTTTAACATTTATATGAGTCTCGAATGGATCTTATGTGATTTTGTTCTCAAATGTTGGTACGATGGATATTGCATTTGTATTTCGATGGCTGTGTTCGTTGAATAGTTGTGCATTTGAAATTATGTATGTGTTTTCCATTGGGGAAATATCAATCTGTTACTGTTGATATTATTTAGTTTTTTTAATGAAAATGGACTAACTGGTCTTATTTTGCAAGAGAAAACAATACAAAAGATAATTAAGTTTTGCTATGTTTCCACCAAAGGTTTATCTCAGTTTAGATTAAATAAATCTTTGTTCAAATTGTGTTTCGATTGTTTCAATGTGTGAATACAAGTGAGATTGTTTGATTCGTGTTAAACAATAAAGAACTGATTAGTTCAGTACCATATAAGAATATGCTACCTACTCTATGTCCTTTGTTTGTAATTTGATTAAAATAAAACTATATTTTTTGTACACAAACATGCAAATAAACAGACCTTAACGCATTATCTGTAAAATCAACACCTCCACAGAGGTTTTTCTTCAAACATTTTGAATCGGCTCCGATACCCGACCGGAATTGAGATATATAAAGAATTTAGGCGAGTTTTAAGCTCGCTTCAACATCACATTTTAATGTAGTAGTCAACGAACAAACCCCCTCTTTGAAGTAATTGTTAAATTAACTTTTTTTTATAGAATCTCAATTTCCAGATATTTTCTTACCATTTCTTTTTGAAAATTGTCCATTTTATTTATTTTACTTATTTTTTTTGCTTAGTTAATTTTAACTTTTGATTTGCACAAAACTTTCTTCTATTTTTGTGTTTTTTTTTTAATTATTATTCTGACAGATCATCTTTCAGTTGTACCAATTTTTAAATACAAAAACCTGGCTACTGCGGATCGTTTTGTTGGGAATTTCTCACTGTACTTCATATGGAATACCAAAAAAAACGCACTTATTAGGTGGAACTCGAAACAGTTAAGGCTCAAATTCAATTAAATATAAATAATATTATGTCTGTAAGTGAAAAACATCAAGTAATCAGCAGAATTTATAAGTCTTAACAGAGTATAATTAAACACGAAACAATAGTTGCTATATTTTTGTCTATTGTATTGTGTATAACATCCACTGGCAACAATTAGCAGACTTGTGATGTAAGGGTGTCCATTTGTAATTAATAATAGAATAAAACAGTCAAAATTTTGTAGGAAACGGTCAGAAATTAGATTATAATGAAGATAACTTTCGTAGTTTATTTTAATTTTTAAAGCAAAAGGTACAATAGCTTGTTGTTTAATTTTTAGGAGAGTAAGTAGAGCGTAGAGAAACCGCGTTGGCCTCTGATAGTTTGGATAATTTTGAGATATCTGAGTGAACCTGGATTTCAGTTTGGTGTAGGACAAGATTTTGGAGTTGAATGTTTTAGAATAGTTTTACAGGGCCCTACTATGTAACTCGATTCTACGATGAAATTGTTCGAATTCAAAAAATTGGTAATATTTATCTATTTGACTACTATCGAACGAACGAGAATCGAATAGTTCCAGTACTGCCAACTATATTCTCATGAAATTTCGAATAAACGAGGAACTACGTTACTCGAAAGTAGAATTTAGAACAATGAAAAATCGAAAACAATCACTCTACATCAAATGTGTCTACGAGTGAAGTTTTTTTTTTGTCAAAGTGTAAATAAAATGTTTATTATGAGTTCCATCTTCCACCCCAATTACATCTAGAAATCGTGGTTTTTCCTTCCTCATTCATTTTAAAATTCATCATCAGCAGGCACATGACTTTTTCCATTAAAGTCGAAACTTCGTCAAGTATTTTTGACAATTTTAGCGTTCTTGTCACCACCGATTGGATTTTGGTAACCTGCTTTTTCGAAAAATTTCAATGCTGCTGATAACATAATAATAATCGGAACAGCATTTTTTCTTCTGCGAATAGTCATGTCGGATGATATGTTGTTAAGTAAGAACATAAATCCGTCTTTAGAAAGACGATACTACCCGTGGCATGATTGTTAGTGCGTTGAACTGTCATGCTAAAGGCATTGGGTTTGATCCCTGCCTATGGCATCTAAAGTTTTTTCACGGGTACTGCCTCTTGCGAAGAATTGACAAATTCTCCAAGAGTAATTATTGTCATGAAAAGTGCTTTCCCAAATATTCCGTTCGGATTCGGTTTAAAAACTGTAGGTCCACTCTATCCCTGACAACAATACTCGCACCCTTATTTTTTTTTAGAAAGACGATAGCTCTTAACAAAACTAAAACAAAAGTATATATTTTTCATAAAAAATGTGTTCAAATATTCTTTCGTACCGTTCTTCATTTCCTTGAAAATTAAACCAAATTTTAACGGTGTCCATTTTTGTAATAATTATTCTTGTCCTAAAATTGTATGTTTTATTTTATTTTTGTTTTATGTTTTCTTTTTTTTAAACTGTCAAACAACTCGAAAGTGCACCATTTTTTGAAAACAAGTTGGCATAACTGGCATGCGATTCTACTTTCATACGTAGTACAATTTGAAAGTAGAATCGGATAGAATCAAAAGAAGAATCGATTTACATAATAGAGCCCCAGAAACGAAGTTTAATAGAAATATTTACAGTCGGTGTTGGTTGAGACTGTTTAGCCTTAGTTATAGCAATACCTAGCTGGCTTTATCTTGGTTCAAAAACGCTTCAGCTGTTTTTGTTCACTTGACTTCAAATAAATTTTGTTTCATATTGAAAAAAAATCAAGATTTTCGATTGAAATAGCTTGAGAGCAAATGGAAAAAAATAAAATATTCTTGTTGATTTTCGGTAAAATTAGACAAAAATCGACATGCATTTAGCAAAAAGATACAAAATGCCCTTAAAAATGTCACACTAAATTGGTTTATCTTAAACTTAACTTTATTTGGGACACAATTTCACAAAATTCCAAAAGTTGTTGCAGGTTGTTTTAGGGCTCTTCTTAATTAGTTAAAAATGCCGCTTGCCAGTCTTAGAACCATAATTTTTGGTATTTCAAACAAAAATACTCCTTCAAAAAATGTCAAATCAAAAATTCATAATATTTTATTAATTCTTCCATAAGGTCGGTGGGCCCTACGCAACTGTCTTCTTCACCCTTAAATCAATGCTGCCCTGATTATACAATGACATCAAATTTAAAGCGATTAATATTGTAACTTGTCTTGCATTCGCTACTGCGTCATTCATCATCAATGTGGTACAAGTTTCCAATCTCCTGGGCAATGCTACGCCGCGCCGGCTGCCGCACCGTGTCGCCGCGTCGCTGCTTCTGGTACAATACGACAACACATTTCAACATCATGACAATATGTTTATGTTCATATATATCTATATTTTTCTTCATATCCGCAGGAAGCTGCAAGTCTTTTCTTCTTCTGATTGCAAGCTTACCATAACCAAACTGGTAGAATGTGCCAATTGAAATGGCCCACATTCACCACATCTGAGATCTGACCCAACATGTTTAAGCCAACTTAAGTGCGTTGTTGCTAGTTGCTGTTGATGTTGCTGTTGCAACTTGCAAAACACTATACAAAGCTTTCAACAAAACCTCTTCTCAATGTTTTTCCACAGTGCTCAACGATACCATAAAATTTACCAACTACACATATAAAAATACCATCAGTCGTGAAAATTGAAAACGAGTTTTGTTTTTTTAAGAAGAAATATAAAATTAAAACTTGTCAACGTGATTTGGTTTATGAGTATTATAAAGTTGCAATGTGCAGAATGCAAGGTGTATCCAAGTCATTTTGTGTTTATTATGAAGTTCACTGATGAAGAACAGTCTTAGATAAATGACCGGCATTTGCATTGGGTAAGCTTTAGTTAGTTTATGCTAAATAATATGTTGATGGTTTTTTTAAACAAAATAATTTTACACTTCAGAATTTCAGAAAGCAGTAAGCTTATAGCAAGCGTCAAACTAAGACCAGAGGGTCGAAAAAAATAATACAATTATAGCCTAACACACGCACAAAATACAAAATATAATTAACATTTAACTATCACAGAACCAAAAAAAATGAGAACGTTTACGATAGTGGAGCCCTGGTTCTAAACAATGATTTTTATCCCACCTTATTCAAATTTAAATCTATCGATGAACAATTATAAGTTTCTTAAGTTATATAAAATGCTCATTTGACTAAAAGCTTCATTCTTCCCATAGTTAATTCGATGCAAGTCAATATGTGTAAAATCAAATTTACGCAGGTGATGAGTTGCGCTTCGGTAATTCAAATGTACACAAGATAGCAAATATGGTGCATCAATTTCACCATTAATGAGTTGATGAAGAAATATTAAATAGTTATTAATATTATTTGAAGAAGTAGAATACGATGTTCATAGGGAGGCAGATCTTAAGAATTATCCCAAGGAAGACCCGGGCAAAGCGAATGAAATTATGTTGAATTGATTCAATACGTTTTCTATGAATTTTGCCCATACCTGCGAAGCATATTCAAGATGAGGACGAACATGGCAATTGTACAAAGAGAGAGTAACATAGGGATCATTGAACTCATTTGCCCAGCGTTTTATAAAACCAAGCATAGAACTTGCTTTATTGACAAGAAAATTAATGTGATGTGTAAACTCTAAGTTGGAATAGAAATAAACACCTAAATCTTTAAATGTGGAGACGCGACAGAGTTTTGCTGTGATATACACTAATCAAATACACTAACGATTCGTTTTTTAGTAAAAGTTATCGTCTGGCATTTTAAAGTGTTGAGGGCAACGCTATTTTTTTCACTCCAAAATGTGAAACTATCAATGTCGGCTTGTAAAAGGATACGATCATGGTTGGACTTTATAATCTTAAAAACTTTCATGTCATCAGCAAAAATGAGAACTTCTCTTGAGCCTAGACATGACGATACGTCGTTAATAGACAGGATGATGGCTTCCCTGGGGAACACCAGACTGAGCAACAAAAGGCTCAGAATGACAATTTCTAAATTTTACCTCTTTGGATCTGTTTTCAAGGTATGAATTAATCCCAGCTAAGAAAAATGGTGGAAAACCAAGAGCCTTAAGTTTAAATAAAATAATTCCGTGGCTAAGTTGGTCAAATGCTTTAGAAAAGTCAGTGTACACACAGTTAACTTCATAACCTTGTTCTAAAGCGTTTAAACATATGTTTGAGAATGTGAGAAGAATAGTAACGGTTGATCTTTTTTTTACAAAACCATGTTGCTGTTCGCAAATGATATTTTTACTAAAATATGCTACACTTTCATAAACAACTTGTTCAAAAAATTTAGGAATGCAAGAAACCTTTGCAATGGGCCTGTAGTTTGTTATATCCGCCTTGTTACCTTTATTGAAAATTGGTGTTAGAAGTGACATCTTCCATATACTGGTAAATTTGCCTGTTTTTAGAGAAAGTTTGAATAAAAACGTAAGGGGTTCAACTAAAGCATTACTACACTTTTTTAGTACTATCGAAGGAACATCATCGGGACCGGCTGAGCAGTCATCATTCAACGCAGATAAAAGATCAAGGACCGTACCCTGTAGCACAGGTATGTGACTACAGCTATTTTGCGAAAAGGAGAGAAGATTATGAAAAAAATCTTCATAAACTTCTTGAGGGCTATTAACAAATGACTCCCGGAAATTTTTTTCTTTGTGTTTACAAAATTCCAACATTTTTTAGGATTCTCTTTCAAAGAGGTACCCATATCAGTAACATAACAAGCATATACAAAATAAGAATAAATAAATAAATAAATTGGGTGGCGCAACAGTCCGTTGTGAACCACGGCCTTGTGACTTACAACTCTCAACCATTCCTGTGTGCGAGTACTGTTGTCAGGAATGGAAGGGACCTACAATTTTAGGCCGAATCCGAACGGCTAATTTGAGAAAGCACTTTTTCATGACAAGATTTACTCTTGAAGGATTTGTCAATTCCTCGCAAGAGGCAGTACCCGCGCAATTTAATTTTTTTAAATTAAGGTGGCACAGGCAGGGATTGAACCCAAGACCCCTTGGATGACAGTCCAACGCACTTTTTTTTTTTAAATTCATTTTTATTAATTCATTCTTAAACCTATCTTAAAGCTAAGCAAAAATTCATAAAACTAGCCTAATTATCCATAACTTACAACTAACTTCATGGTCCCATACGGACACTCTAAGTTAAACTATAACACTTAAAACGAATGCCTTTCGGCCCTAAGATCTATTTTACTTCATTTAAATTTTATTTTCAGTCCAACGCACTAACCATCATGCCACGGGAACTACACAAAATAAGAAAGAGACTTAAATTGGTTCAACATAAAAAGAGAAGTTGATTGGAGACAGAGTTTTGAGATACGTTTTCCATGCCTTATTTCTTTTGTTAAGCAGTAAACGCAATTCTTTCGTGTACCAAGGATGGCTAAAATTTGTATTTCTTGAATTCTTTATGGGCACATTTTTTTCAAAGCAATAATTAAGGATCTTATAAAAAGTTGAAACTGCTTCGTCAAAGTTAGAAAATGCTTATGTATCAGCAATTCCAGAAATGGTTTAATCTTCAGACAACTGCTGGAAATTGGCTCTTCTGAAATCAAAATTTTATAAGCAATCAAAGGAATTACTGTGTTCATTAAGATGATTCTTTAAGTCGAAAAAAATTTCCAAAGGGGGGTGATGTTTATCAATATTAATAATTCCTGATCTAGATTCTAGAACAAGAATACTAATAGCGTCAGAAGAAAAGACTAAATCGAGAATTCGTTTATTTTCAATACATTTTGTTTGCTGTAAGTTAGTAAGAAGGACTTTATCGAGAGTAGATAGTTCCATTTGTGAACAAGAAGGAGAGGCTTCAAGGCAGTATTCGTCTTCGGAAGGAATCCAGTCAATGTGTGGTAAATTAAAATCATCTCAAAGTAAAATATTGGTGTCAGAGCTGGCAAATTTATAAGATGCTCTAATGCCAAGGAGAAATCGTAATAAACAGACTCCAAGCTTTTCTGGAGGAATGCAGACGTTTAAAATAAAAATAGTCTTAGGCTGTATCATTATCTTTACACATACCAGTTCAATTGATAATTCAAATGGAAAAGATGCAGAAGAAGAGAAATATGTATTTTTTACCGCTATGAGAACAGCTTCACCTAAATATGAAAAACTGCTGTTTTTAATGCAATATTAAACAAGTAATATAAACTAGTTTTTTGCAATAACCCAAATTGTAAACTTAAAATTAGAACTTCGAAAGTTATGTATAATTTATCAATAATTCATTTCAAAGCTTATTTTGTCAAGATATTCGGGATGTTAAATCAATAAAGTGAAGCGGTTTTTACTAATTTTGTATTTTATTAAATATTATCAACATCTTTTTGTATATGATTACAAAAGTTTGAAGTCATAACCTTTAACCATGTATTTTTGAAAATTGTAATGAGATTTAGTATTCCTCGAAAATATAAATATTAAGTTGATACTTACTAACTAATTTTATGTGTGACGTACAAAACAAAAAAATTTGCCAACCAATTTATCTTTTCATCACTTGTTATTGCAATTATTATAAAATCAGTTTTCAAACAGCTCAAGTCTAAAATTATTTGGAACAAATTATTATGAAGTTTGTTATTGAAAAATATACAAATAAAAGACGAACCATCCGATGTTAATGGGAATCTGCATTAAATTTTTCTATTTGGTTTAAAGAAAAGTGTTTTTTTTTTGTAATTTTTCAGTGAAGTAAATTTGAACAGTTCATGAAACATTTGCTTACGTCTTAATGGTTTTTCTTTTTAACCAGTAGTAACTTCATATTTGACTACTAATAGTCAAACTAAGTGCAAAAGCTCATTAACTGATATTTAAACAAACTTACTAATCTTTGACCTTTGTGACTTCAGTAGTTGCCATCAACAATATTTAAAAAGCAAACACAAATAATGGCTGCATATAATACTCGTATCTTTCTAGTGAGTTTTGCAAAATATTGCAAACAAATATTAAAAATAAAAAGTTGTCTTTTTGAGTATTGTTGCTAATTTTTATTATTGAATATTGACATATTGTTCGTTTGAACATTTATGACATGGCGAACATTTGCTGCTTACGAAATATACAAATAGTACCTACATTTTAAAATGTAGGCTATATAAGAGTTTGTGCAGACAAAAATGATTAAAATCTGTTCATTAGTTCTTCAGGAAACTTAAAAACAAAATAATGGTTCTGTAGGGGTTACCGTTCTGGAGCCATACAAAAATGTTTTATTGAAAGAAATAACGTTAAGAAAAAGAATTTCAAAGAAAACTTAACAAAAATCATCAGTTTGTTATTGAAAAATTTTGAATTTTTGATTTTTGACCAAAACATGGCAACTATAATATATAAAATAATGGAAAAGAAATCCAAACGTTAAAATTCTCAAAACTTTAATTTTGAAGTTTGAACTCAATCGACCGAATAGTTTGGGATATGGATGCGATAATAGACAGACATACGGGTGAAATCGGGTAAAACACTATTTTTGACTACCTTAATGTCATATTTGATTAAATTATTGAGTTCAATTTTTTTTACGAATGCAATATTTGTCACATAGTTCTTGTCACAAGTAAAAATAAGTGGGTGCTTTTTTTTACTCCAGCAATTTAAAAAAAAGTGACGTGATACCAAACTAATATAATTTTCAAAAAAAATTCAACTTTTTTATAAATAAAAAACAAATGAAAAAAAAACACCTCGAATATTTTACGAACAGAAAATGATTATACCTCCAAAATTATTTTATGCCACGAAAAATAAATTTTTGTTTTTGACATCTGATAAAATTTTGAGCAAAATCGCGGTAACGGTTTTTTTTACATGAAAAAACTAAAAAAAAACAATTACAATTAAATATGTATTTGTTTATAAAAGAAATAAATAAAATCTCGTTAACATAAACTTATTTTACCATATGCAAAATATTGTTGCTAACTTTATGTTAATTTTTGAGAAAAGTTCTATCCACAATTTTGTATTACAAAACTTGAAAACCCACAAAGATGATAAAAAATGTATAAGGAATGGTTTTCAAATGGTTTGACTTTAAATTTTGTATCTAACACAAAATATTGTTATTAATGCTTTGTTAAATTTAGATCAATGGAGTTGCATCCCATCCTCTTTTTAAATTTTAAGGTGATAATTTTTCTCGTTATTATTTATGGAACTATTTTATACCAAAATATTACTTATATAATTTCGAGCTCCCAGGTGTTCTGTTCTGGTAGTTTTGTGATGTTTCTAATTTTATTTTTTACAGCATTTCCTATAAAAAACTCTTACATTGCTTTCATTTATCTTTATCTATAAAAATCTTTTTATTGTGAATTATTGAAATGAAATAAAGTAACGATACAATATGCCTCACATGATAGATACTCGTAAATAAAATACAATTTGACAGTTCACGGTCATAATAAAATATTTTAGTATACCTATTGCTAGTACTACATTGTCAACATAGTTTGGGTATAAGTGCATGTAGGGTAGACCTTGCCTACGTTATTCCTTTAATTGGTAATATTGTTCGAATAACACACCGAATATTGAAAAAAGGGATCCTACCAATTTTATTATTTGCTGTGGATGACTAAACCAATAAAATAAGTATGAACACATAAAAACAATAAGTTTCCGAAAACATTTATAACAAGTATTTGTTACTTTGTCTATTTAGGTGACATAGTCAAACATAATGCAATGTTATTTAATGAAATTCCAGTTCTTTTGATTTATAAACAAATATCGCTTCTTTAGGAAAGGAGTTCGAGAAAATGTATTTTCAAACGCAAGCATACCTACAAACTACAGATTAGGATATTCTATTTGAAAATTCGGGCAAATTCCAGTTAAATCTAATGAGTTGTTTAAAATCTGAGGGAACTTGAAAATATTATTCTAAAATGATTGTTACAGAAATAGCAGATTTAATAAGAAAAACTATGACATCAAATTATCTGCTGATATATTTTTGCACCAGAAGTCATTTCTAGAAGGATTCTTTGTATTTGAGATCTCCAAGAAAACTGCAAGAAAAAACTTACCCACAAACGGATTAATTCATTCCAACTTAAGCAAAATCAACCATCATTATTTTTTGCTGCAACGTTTCATTACCAGCAGGGTAATGAAATTGCAGTTTACTGAAAAGTTAATGAAGCTCTGGTTCTATCATAAGAAAATCGTAACTGAAATGTAGTACTTAACTGCTCAAGAAAAGTCTTGGTAACCAATAATTAGACTTAGTTAATCGATAAGTTTTTCAATTTGATATACAAAGTTCCGCAATATAATCTGCACCATATGTGTTTAGAAAAGAAAGTAACTTTTCTGTTGGAAGATCCCTTTTTGAATAGATACAACTAAGGCAAAAAATACTACAATGTCCCAAAGGTAGTAAACATTTCTGTTCATTTGTAACAAATGTACGAATCACTCAGTCATCCTCGGTTCCAACGCTCGTCCACAATGACATCCAATCGTACAGTTGCAAGAGTACTGAAAGACCTTGATATACACAAATCTGCTGGCCTGGATAATATTCACCCTATTGTTCTGAAGAGGTGTTCTTCAACAATGGCAAAACCACTTCATAAGCTTTTCCATCTTTCCTTCTCTACAGGTCTCTTTCCGAGCGGATTTAAAATAGCATTTGTCCAGGTTGTCCCTAAAAAAGGCGAATCCTCAACTCCCTCCAACTATCGTATAATAGCACTCTCGTCCCTTTTTTCCAAGGTCATGGAAATGCTGATTAATTATCAGCTCAAGAAATATCTTGAAGAACGAAAAATTCTTAATGACCAGCAATATGTCTTAAGTTGCAATGGGTCCACTAGTGATCTCAAAGTTTATCTCACCGAACAGTGGAACAAATCTTTACATCGTTTTGGATAAAGTAAGATTATTGCACTTGATATTTCAAAGGCATTTGATAGAGTTTGGCACCAAGCTCTCTTATCGAAAATTCTTGCTTTTGGTATTGATGAGTCCCTTCTTCGTTGGATTAGAAATTACTTTTCTAACCGCTCAATACAAGTTGTATTTTGTGGTTTCAAGTCTGAAATTCGTAAAATAAATGCTGGTATAACCCCAGGGCTCCCTTTTGTCTCCTCCTTTCTCCTTTCTTCCTTATATTCATAAATGATTTTTTGTCTGCCACTTTTAATCTATTAAATTTTTTCGCTGACGACAGTACCATCAGGTCATATTTGTTTCTAGATCCACTCCACATCCTTGTCCTTCAGTTGCAGAACTTCAACTGCAGCGTTTGATAAGCTCATTGAATTCTGATCTCGACAGCATTGTACAATGTGGAATTAAGATCCGTGTAGAATTTAATGCTTCAAAAACTCAATGCTGTCTCCTGTCGTTAAAGCGTAACCCACCCCCGATGCCGCTTCATGAGCGGCACTTGCATCCAGGAAACTAATAAAATTTTAGTACTAGGTATGTGCATCACAGATCACCTCTTATGGAATGATCTCATATTCGATGTATGTTGCTAGGTGCTTTGGATCTACCTGACGACGGTGGAAGAAATTTGTCACCCCTTCTGATCTGGCTGTTATTAACAAAGCCTTCATTCGTCCAAAACTTGAATGTAGGACTATTTGGGCAGATGCCCCTAGAACAAGTGAAAGTATTTTGGACAGGGTCCTAAAAAGAGCTTTGAAAATGATAGGCGGTATAACTGAAACAATTTCGTCATTCGAACACCGCCGCAATGTTTCAAGCCTTTCGTTGTTTTACAGATTTGTTCATAAACAGCGTTCTGTTAAATAGGACGGATACATTCCACCCCTCAAACAATTTAGCCGTAATACTCGTACTTATAGAAATGAACATCAGTTTATCCTTAAACTCAATTTCGGACCTACTGTCAAGTATTGAGATTCTTTCTTTAACTGCACATCGCGAATGCGGAATGCTTGACCCAACTTTGTTTTTCCCTATCATTTTGATATTCAAACCTTTAAGACCAATGTGCATCGGTATCTCCTCTTAAACCCTTGCCTATTTTGCTAAAGCCCGAACTGTGTTTGAATTCTTAACATGTTATGGGTATCAATAAGCCTTTGAGTGCCCGTACAGATACAGAAACCAGATACAGACTGCAGAATCTCGTATGTTACGAGAGACCAACGCTTTATGATTTGACTTTCCAAAGAAGATGCTCTTCAACTATGAAGGTACTACAATCTTATTATTCAAAAGACGTGGCATCAATCGTCAATGTCAACTACCTTACCCTTTAACAAAAACGTATGTTCTTGTCTGATTTCAAATCAAAATCCAATACAAATCAACAATAATTCATTATCAAAATCCCACTTGAGCGAACGAGATTTGAATTTAATTTATAAAAAAAACACGATGCATTTTTATTAATATATTAAAATAAATCAATTTTTTATAAAACCAATCAATTTAATATATTGTGTCCTTCGTTAACAGTTGTTGTATTTGTAAATTGGGATTGCGATGTGCACTCAATCAAAATTCTGATCTCAATTTAAAGTTAATGCCATTTACATGGGAGTGCATTGACGATTATTGACCTGGACACAATTTTAAGCATAAATTATTTTGTTTGTTAGTTTTTCTTTTTGTCAAATAATATATGGATTATAAGCTTTTGAAAAAACTGTGTTGCTTTTTTTAATGCATGCATCATCGCACAATCGATTCTTTGTAAATTAATGAAATAGAATTTTGATTGAATATTAATTTACTTTATTTATACATAGAAACCGGTTATATTTATAGTGTGTTTAGTTTATGGAAAAGTAAAAATATTATGATTTCAATGTTGTCGAATCAAAAACAAAATTAAATGTGTCAGTGTGGATTGCACTTAATGTGATATAGGAATTTTAAAAAGTCACATTGTAAATATTTTTGAAGGTTGGACAAGTAGTCATCTTTTTATTTAGTTTTTTAGCAACAATTTCTTCTTCAATTAGTAGTTTTCTAATACAATATTTAAAAATATTTCATTTAGTATATCAAAAACGTTAAAAAGTGTTCGATGGACAATATTATTTAATGGTGCATTGAAATGTTTTTGAATCGATTATTTTAGGGTTAACATTTCGAAATTAATTTTATTAAAGAAAAACATTAAGTATAGAAAAAATAAATATTACATTATCAGAGATGAATTTATACTAAACTAGTTTATTGATTACAGAAATTTAAGCAATATTATAAAAATAAAAAAATAACTTAAGTGGTACAACAGTCCATTGAGAACTAGAGACTAGCGACTTACAACTCTTAACTATCCCTGTGTGGAAGTCATTTCAGGGATAAAGGGAACCAACAGGTATGTGCGTCGAATCCGAACGGCTCATTTGAGAATTTCATGACAAGAATTACTCTTTAAGGTCTTGTCAATTCCTCGCAAGAGGCAGTACCCGCGATAGTCCAGTCATTTTAGCTATTTTAAGCCCCAATCTGCGGAAAAATTCCTAGTGAGCTGAATTTTTGTATACACCTTTATTACGGCATTGTAATGAAGATGTGAAAAATCGACATTGATATCGTGCCGGCTAAAAAAGTTATAAAGGTCAAAAGGTCACGAAAATCAGTTTTTCGCAAATATCTCGCGATCTATTGGTCAGAGGTCAATAAAGGTCATTATAAAAATTGTTTGTCATGAAATTGTCTACAAAAAATGTCTCTTGCATTTTTCTGTAGAATTAACCGTTTTCGGAGTAGAGCACCGAGAACGTTTTTTTTACATGGTTTCCCCCGAAGGCATAATCCATAATATGTAATAAAAGGTTTTTTATTTACGGGCTGCATTTAGCTCACTTAAAAATTATTTCTTGAGTGTAAAAGACGTTATTTTAGTAGAATTGCTCTTAAACAGTTTTCATAATGAGTGATACATGTTTTATATGCAAAGACGTGTTATCGGATGGTGAAGTAGTACAAGTTAGGCGTGGTCTTCAGACATTAAAAAATGCTAGTATCGCTAGAGGTGATGGTAATATTGAATATTTAAATACTGTGACTTTTTTAAATGTTCATAGCAATTGTCGTAAAAATTATACGAACAATTTGAGTATAGCGGCTTTTAAACGACGCCAAGAAGAACCGAGTACATCAATATCTCCACGTAAGAAAAGAATCAGCTCTTTTGATTTCAAAAAATTATGTTTGTTTTGTGGAGAAGAAGCGAGTGAGGTAATTGAGAAAAAAAAAAGAAAAAAAATACAGACGCGTTATTAGAGAAGTGAGCACTCTTTCATTTAAAGACACAGTATTAAAAGCTGCAGAGGCGCGTGGTGATAAATATGGAAGAAGTGTAAAGGAGCGTGTGAATTTTGAGTATGACTTAGTATCTGTCGAAGCTAAGTATCATGATAAATGTTTCTCAAATTTCTTATTAATCAGTGGAAAGGGTGACGCAGGCCGTCCATTGGATGAAAATATCAGAATTGCCATGGAAAATGTTTTTTATTACATAGAAAATAATGACGATTGTCAATTCACATTGGCTGAGTTAAAAGATATAATGAAAGATTACGTTCCAGATGATAAAACAATAATACAAAAATTGATTGCTCGATATGGGAATAATATTGTAATTACCACGAAAAGTAAATCATTAACAATTATTTGCTTTCGAGATACTGCAAGTCATATTTTAACAAATGCGTGGTACGAAGAAAAAAAACTAAATCATTGTGATGAACGTCTTCGAATTGTAGAAGCTGCTGCATCAATAATTAAAGAAGATATTCGTTCTGTTACAATTATTCACGACTCATATCCACCACCAAGTCGAATGTTAGATAATATTAATGACGAAATTCCTAACACTTTAACACATTTCTTGCATCAATTAATTGTGAAGAATAAAAAAGGCCAAACAAAAAACATGAAGCAAAAATATACTCGACTGATAGCCTCAACAAATATCCACATTGCAAGAAAAATATTCTGTTTCTACATGCCATGACCGGATGTGATACAACTTCAGCACTTTTTGGAAAAGGAAAGTTAAAAATCATGAAGATGGTTGAAAAAAGACCCGATTTAAACAATTCTGCAGAAATATTCCAACAAGAAAATTGCTCTCGAGATGTCATTGGCAATGCTGGGAAAGATTTTCTACTAGCAATGTACGGTGCTCCAAAATCAGAACTTTCGATCAATAATTACAGATACTGTAGCTTTGCTAAACTAACAAGGCAAAGTACAGCTGTAAAATTTCCATTATTACCACCTACATCTTCAGCAGCTGAACAGCATATTTTTCGAGTGTATTATCAAATGCAAATCTGGCTAGGAAGAGAAATTGATCCAAGACAGTGGGGTTGGGAGTTAACAAATAATATACTGCAGCCAATAACAACTTTATTACCACCAGCACCCGAAAATCTACTGAACTCAATCTTCTGTAATTGTACAAAAGGTTGCAGCGGCAAATGTGGATGCAGAAAAATTGGATTAAGATGTTCAAAAGTTTGTGGACATTGCCGTGGACAGTCATGCTTAAACGCAGAGTCAACCAACGATGAAAGTGATGAAGATGTTGATTTAAATACAGGACTCGACGTTTTGTCAGCAACTGTTGATGACACAGAAACTGAAGATATTGACAATGAATGTTAAAAAAAAAGTTATATACTTAAGTTAATTTTTCTGTACTTTGCTGTATTCAAATAAAAAATTATTCACTTGTAAAAAAAAAACCCTCTTATTACATATTATGGATTATGCCTACTGGGGAAACCATGTAAAAAAAACGCCCCCAGCATTCTACCTCGGAGGTGGTGAGGAAACGAGTGCATCGTTATAATATAGTCGCTTTCTCGGTGCTCTACTCCGAAAACGGTTAATTCTACAGAAAAATGCAAGAGACATTTTTTGTAGACAATTTCATGACAAACAATTTTTATAATGACCTTTATTGACCTCTGACCAATAGATCGCGAGATATTTGCGAAAAACTGATTTTCGTGACCTTTTGACCTTTATAACTTTTTTAGCCGGCACGATATCAATGTCGATTTTTCACATCTTCATTACAATGCCGTAATAAAGGTGTATACAAAAATTCAGCTCACTAGGAATTTTTCCGCAGATAAAACCTAAAATGACTGGACTACGACAAAAACTTTAGGCTGAACAGGTTTGGATGGAACCTAGCGAATATCGTGTCGCCATATAAGACCCTCAGTATCCTCGTCCTTCTATACGGTGCAGAAGCATGGACTATAATGAAAACACCTTGATTCGTTTCGAGATAAAAGTTTCTTCGGGTGATCTACGGTCCCGTATGCATAAAAACTGAGTGGAGGAGAAAATGGTACGATGAGCGTACAATTACGTAGACTTAGGCAGAAGCATGAAAACCAATACTCCGGCCCGAAAAGTCTTCGAATCAACCTCTATAAAAGCAGTTTCAGGAAAGCATCTTAATATCCTAAAAGAACTCCTACAAAATGCCTTAGACAGACTAATACTTTGGGCTGATCGGTGTGGACTGGGTGTTAACCCACACAAAACCGATCTGGTCTTATTTTCGAGGAGATACAAAATTCCATTTGTCAACCCTCCTTATATTAAAGGAATCCAATTAAAATTCTCAGACGAGGCTAAATATCTAGGTCTTGTCTTAGACAAAAAACTAAACTGGAAACGCAACGTACAGGAAAGAGTCAAAAAAGCTACTGTAGCTCTCTTTTCTTGCAAAAAAGCTATTGGTAATAAATGGGGTTTACAGCCCAGAATCACGCATTGGCTATACACATTGGTAATCAGACCGATTTTAACGTACGGTGTGGCAGTATGGTGAACTGCTTTAGAGAAAGGTATAAACAGGGATAAGTTAAATAAAGTCCAACGTTCAGCCTGCCTGTGTATAAGCGGATCGCTTCGCACGACCCCGTCTGCAGCACTGGACACCTTGCTCTACCTTACACCTCTTGACATATTTAGCAAACAAATAGCTGCAAGCTCGGCTATTCGCCTCAATGCTTCGTCGCAGTGGACTAACAACAACATTGGCCACTCCGTAATTCTAAGGTACTTGGAATCAATTCCAAAGCACACAGACTACACCATCCCCCAACTACAATTCGACAGGAATTTCCAGATTTCTATACCTACCAGATCTTTTTGGGAGGATCAGACATTCACTTTTACACAGATGGCTCAAAAACCAAAGAAGGGGTTGGTGGTGGTGTGTACTCTGAACGACTGAAATTAAGTCTCTCATTCCGCCTTCCCAATCATTGTAGCGTGTTCCAGGCGGAACTTTTAGCGATTAAGGAAGTCTTGTCTTGGCTCAAAGAAAACGTGATATCAACATCTGATATCCGTATTTTCTCCGACAGCCAGGCCGCTATCAAATCTCTGGACTCTGTCTCTACAAACTCTATAACAGTCCATAACTGTCGAGCATCTCTAATGGAGATGGCGCAGCAGTTTAATATTCACCTTTGCTGGGTGCCGGGCTATAGAGACATTCCAGGTAACTGTAAGGCAGATGAACTCGCCAGGAACGGTACAGTACAGCCCATCCTACCACGTTTGGCAAGTACTGGCATACCAATCGCTACTTGTAAACTGCTACTAATGCAAGACGCTGCGAGGAGGGCAGGCACCAGGTGGACCAACATCACCACGTGTCAAGCCACAAAAAACATCTGGCCAACACTGGATTTAAAACGTTCAAGGTGCTTGCTCTCTCTAAGCCGATCGCATATAAGCTCGATAATAGGTGTCATAACCGGACATTGTCTAATAGGAAATCATGCCACGAGACTAGGCGTATTCTCAAATGACTTTTGCAGAAGCTGTATGGACGAGGAAGAGGAAGAAACAGTTCTTCATCTTCTCTGCACATGCCCTGCTCTAGCTCGAAAACGCAAGAATTACCTAGGAGAATTCTTCTTTAACGATCTAAACGATCTAAATCATATCAGTATAATAAGCCTCTCACGTTTCGTAAGGGACTCTAACTGGTTCCATTGAGCTTAGGAGGAAGCCTCAAGATTCATGTGGTATCACAATGGGCCATTAAACTGGCCTAAGTGTGTCCGTTTCAA